>NW_026962744.1:190000-202500 GCF_032445375.1 Bacillus rossius redtenbacheri
TGATGCATGGAAGTGTCGTGATGTCTGTATTTAGAGGCGTGTGGAGTGTGCGCAAAAATGGCCTAATTAATTTCGTTGTGGTGAGTGTAGTGTATAGCTCCAAGGCCGCACATACCCGGCTGACCAAGCAGGCATATCATCGTGTAGGTATAGTCCGGTGAGTGAAAGAACGCATATTATTAGTAACACTGCGATGAAGGCTGTAGATTTAATTTTTAAAAGAGACTCGGGGAAAACAACTATCAAGGGATAGTGGAGGAGGTGGGGGGAAGGAGGGGAAGGAAAGATTTGGTAATTATAAGGAATTAAAAGTAGTTGTGACGCAATTTATTAGAGCCCCGATGGGCCAAAAAATTTCTTTAACGCAGAATAATTAGAGCCCCGCTGGGCCAAAAGTTCCTTTGACGCAATATAATTAGAGCCCCGCTGGGCCAAAAATTTCTTTGACGCAATTTAATTAGGGCCCCGCTGGGCCAAAAAGGGGTGTCCTGGGCATGTCAGTCATTGGCTAGTCCAATGCTGAATATTTGCACCACAGGACGTAGATAGGCACATCGGGCCAGTAAAGTCTAGTAGTTTTGTTAATTTGCCCCTCGTATACGGGATGTGTGGAGTCTAGTTTAACCTGGCTTAGGCAAGTCGCGGTTTTTTAAATTGTCGCTGGACAGCTGGGTCGTAATCGGGGATATTATTAATAAATAAATTAGGATGAGCCGGGAGTTGGCCATAAAAAGACCTATTTTGGCGTTTTATGAAGTCCGAAACATATTCTACTTTAAGGAGCTGATGTACTGCTAAATTACTAGTATACCAGTCGCAATCGGCGATTACTCGCAGGAATCTATTTTGTGTGACTTGGAGCTTCTTTATGTGCGACTTGGCCGCATAGCCATAAATCTCGCAAGCATAGAGGAGTTGAGGGCGAACTATTTGTAAATATAATTGAAGTTTCTTCCTTCTAGGGAATTGAGGGGCCTTAAACATTGGGTATAAAGATCTTAGAGTTCCGAGAGCAATCCTTGTAACTTTAGTAACCTGATGTTTCCAGGTGAGACTCGGGTCGAGAGTTAGGCCTAAATATCGCACCGATTTTTCAAATGGAATTGCTTGATTAAATATTTTGAGTTCGCGATCAGGAACTGTACGTTTTTTTGTTAAAACTATGGTAGTAGATTTGGCGCCATTAATTTTTATGCGCCAGCGAGTGTACCATTGTTCGAGTGACGTGAGCTGCCTTTGGACAATAGTTAGTGCAAAATTTAAATTGGAAGATTGGTAAACTACCGCAGTGTCGTCCGCATAAAGCTGCACATGAGCATGTTCGCGCGGTATATCGGCTGTATACACATTATAAAAGAAGGGAGAGAGGGGTGAGCCCTGCGGTACCCCAGCTGTGAGTTCCCGAGTAGAAGACCTCGCCCCATCTATCGCGACAAAAAATTTTCGGCGCCATAAATAATGGGCCACCAGATGAATATATGTGTCCGGAAAATTAAAAGTCACAAATTTTTTAATTAGGCCAGGAATCCAGACTTTGTCGAAAGCTTTCTCCGCGTCTAGCATAGTTGCTACTGTGAACTTCGCTCGCGAGTTAAATCCATCAGTGGCATCTTCAACAAGCTTGATTAATGGATGAGATGTGGAGTGGCCACTCCGAAAACCGAATTGATTATCTGGGATAATGTTATGTTGGTCGGAATGCTCTTTAAGTCGTTTTAATAAAATTTTTTCAAAAATTTTGCTAGTGCTATTTAAAAGGCTAATAGGGCGCCTATTTTGCGGTAAAGACGCATTTTTCCCTGGCTTTGGAATCGTAATTACTTTCGCGAGTTTCCACTCGGAAGGATAAGTTTTTAAAATAAAAATAGCATTCAAAATATTTAAAAGATATTCGAGTGCTGAAAATGGTAATTTTTTGAGTGATTCGAAATTAATTCCATCAGGTCCGCCTGCTTTATTTTGAGGTCGCGATTGAATTGTTCTTAATAGTTCGTGAATTGTTATAAGTTCCGGCTCTATTTGCGTGGCTGTTTGTAGGTAATTATTTACCGCGACTGTAGTGGTTCGAGTAAATTGAGGGTCGTTTACATCCTCATTCGGCGAAAATTGTTTCTCAAAAATATCCGCGATCGCATTTGCCTTGTCGGCCGCGTCATATTTTATGCCCGTGTCCGTAATTATTGCGGGAGTAGAAATAAATTTATTATTGCCTCTTAATGTGCGCGTGAGGCGCCACATTTGCCGAGGCTGTGTAGCGACTTCCGTTACTAGATTCCCGAATTTATCTATTTTTAATTGTTTAAGTTTTCGAGTAACTTGCGCTTTTAGGCGATTGTATTCCGTCCTGGCTTGCGGTGTTCGCGTTCGCTGATAGTTATTTCGCGCCTGACGTTTTAAAATGATTAAAATATCGACATCTGGATAGTTAATTCTTGTAAATTCTCTTTTGTTCATTAATTTCGTGTGTGTTTTGCGCACGTCTGTAATCGTGTCAGTAAACAATTTAACATGCGTGTCAAGTTCTTCGGGAGTGTTTATCGTCGGTGGTTCAATAAAAATTGTTTCTAAATCATCGCGAAATTTGTCCCAGTCGGTAACTCCGAAAGTTCGGTTAAAAATGGCCGCGCAAAACTGGGCATCAAAAGTCAATTGTATTAATACAGGAAAATGATCGGAGTCTAACTCATCTAATTTTTCGGAAGTAACTTGTGCTCCCGGAATGTTGGTAAAGGCTATATCTAAAATTTCCGGCATGCCCCCATTAGTTGGGTAGCTAGTCGGCGAATTTGGAGCAAAAATTTCGTAATTATTTCGAGCCGCATGCTCAGTTAAATTTCTCCCCGCTGGGTTTGTATTTCTGCAACCCCAGTCTTCGTTTTTACTATTTAAATCACCAGCTATGAAAAAGTGCTGCATTGGATTTATTAGTTTATTTAAATCGCTAATCAATAAAGGCTTGTTCGGTGGTTTATAGACTGCCGACATACAGACGTGCGCATTTTTGTTACGAATATTTATGCTGGTGGCCTCAATGTGCTCTAAGCCAGTTATTTTTATAGGGTGATGATTTATGCCGTGCTTAATGAGAATGGCTGTACCGCCCCCTAGGGTGTCGCGGTCGGTTCTATAGGTTGTATAACCACTGATATTAAAACGATGGTGAGGCCTTAATTTTGTCTCCGAAATTAATGCCACATCTATCCCGTATACGAAAAGACATTGTTCTAATTCGTAGGATTTGGCACGAATGCCATTTGCATTAAAATTAAGGATTTGTAGTGTTTTCCCCCTGTCTACAGCCATTTACTGAAGCACTTTCGCGAGGGCCTCCAGCAAAATGGTCTGACGCTGTTTTGTATTTTGCGCGGCGCGGATGCGAGGGTAATATGGCTCCAAGGCCTGAACCAGGTTCCAGTAATCGCAGAGGCGGAGAATTTCAGCGAGTTCCCCCAGGCCTGTCACGGTTCTAGTTTCGTTTGCTTCTATCTGTGCTGCTGTTCGCTGCTCGCTCTTTTCTACACGCGCCTGAACGATTTCCTCGGCTGTGCGGCGCGGTGCACTGGGCCCAGCGACAGTGGAAGCGAAGGTCGCGCGAGTTTCCTGTCTGCTCGGTTGGCTGCCCTGCGCCCCGGTATGCGTGACGTCAGCGCGCGCAGCTACCTGCCCGGCCACCTGTGCGGGCCGTCGCGTAGGTGCCGGGGGGGGGAAGTTCGCGTGTGTCGCCTCTGGCGCGGGCGCTCGCGGCGCAACACGGGCTGCCTTCTGCGCTGCCTGCTCGGCTAAAATCTGCTTTCTAGCCTCGACGCGGTTTAAATATACCGGGCACTGCTTCCAGGCCGCGGTATGCCCTGTCGCATTACAGTTCGTGCACACTTTAGGCGCCTCCTCGGGGAGTGTGCACTGATCGCGAGGATGCGGGCCCGCGCATCGGATGCACTTAGGGACCTGACTGCAGTTCCCTGTCGTGTGGCCGAAGTCGCCACATCGCCTACACAGTGGGATGTCTTCCGGCCGGTTGCGGTATTTTTCTACTTTAATACCACTTGTGTAGTATAAAGTCTTAATTGAGTAGATGTCCCGCGCACTCGGGGCGACAGTGACAATAAACGATGATGACGGTTCGTAGGATTCACGGCCCGTATTTCTGTCAGTGAACTTGAAACTTAGTTGTTTGACGAACGTGACCTCGAAACCTAAGGCACGAAGTTCTGTTTTGAGAGCCTCCACTGGAGTGAAGCGACTGAGGTTCTTAATTACTACCTTTTCGCCGCGCTCGCTTGGCTGGGAGAAGGTGTGATGCGGAATGTTGTTGGCTCTGAGCCAATTGACGCCTTTTATTTCGTCGGCCTTTGAGTCAAAAGCGACCTTGACCTCTTGCCTCTTAGAAATTGTTAATCGGTTTTTGATACCGAGCTGCGCGAACACAGGCCCGATATTGCCGACCACTTGAGAATTTTTTATTACAAACGGCACTCGTTTGTAACGCGGGGCTTCGTGCCCTTGAGGTTGTTCGCTGCTGCTCGCGCCTGCATTATTTGATTTTCGGACTCGGCGCTTCTGAACAGTGAAGCCCTCGTCATCCTCACTTTCGCTACCGTTTTCGCTAGAGTTGGGGTCCTGCGCCCCTGAAACTTTTTTTGCATTGCTGCATCCTGGCTCGCTGCCTTCATGAGTGCGTTTAACGGCCGTGCCGCAGTCCATACGCTCCTCCTCCTCTCCTCCCATCGCAGTGGGTTGGCACCCTGCTTTGAAAAAAGCAGGGACCACCGTGGTAGCCCTGTTCGCGGTGTCGCGCGTCGCAGTTACTGTCCGCACTAACGCAGCCTGCCTACCCGACCTGTCACCTTCACACTGGCCACTGACCTGAGCTCCCTATGTAGAGAACCAGGCTAGGCTAAGAGTAGGACGTCCTACTCGTACCAGTGCGCGGTAAAGAGTGTGCGATGAAGGCTGTAGATTTAATACTTTTGTTACACGTCCCTCCGCGGAGCGCGACCAATCACGAGCCGCGGAGCGCTCCGATTGGTCGCGCAACAAGAAGCCAAGAAAACTTTTCACGAAAAAAATTCAGTTCCCGTCTCACTCATCTAGCGACAGCGGCACAGCTCAGACCTACGATGCCCCCCAAGACGAGCGGTAAGGCAGCCAAAAAGGCGGGCAAGGCCCAGAAAAACATCTCGAAGGGCGACAAGAAAAAGAAGCGCAAGAGGAAGGAAAGCTACGCAATCTACATCTACAAAGTGTTGAAGCAAGTTCATCCGGACACTGGCATATCATCTAAGGCCATGAGCATCATGAACAGTTTCGTGAACGACATTTTCGAGCGCATCGCGGCAGAGGCCAGCCGCCTCGCCCACTACAACAAGCGCTCCACCATCACCAGCCGCGAGATACAGACGGCCGTGAGACTGCTGCTGCCCGGGGAGCTGGCCAAGCACGCTGTCAGCGAGGGCACCAAGGCTGTCACCAAATACACCAGCTCCAAGTGAGCAGGTCTGGTGTGCACATGCTTACATAAACGGTCCTTTTCAGGACCAAGAACATGATCATGAAAGGAAATGCTTCTGCTGCTGTTCTACAATTCCCTCAATCCCTATGATAGTAAATGTAAGCTTAACCAAGGCAGAAATATTTTCATTAAAAAAAGTCTTTAAGACGCATGGTTTACTGGCTGAGATATATATATATATATTATTTTTTTTTGCTTACTTCTGTGGTCATTAGTACATTGCTACAAATATATTTATATATATAAAAAAATAAATAAAAAAATCCTTTCTATTTAATTTAGTTAGATCATATATCAATATTAATGGCAAAGACCAGTTGCATCGATTCACTTTGAAAATAATTCCATTTGTGCTAAAACTGGACACAGTAAAAAAAAAAAAAAAAAAAAAAAAAAAAAAAAAAAAAAAACTGAAAAAAAAATATATATATACACACACACACACACATAATTCGAATTCATATTATGCTTAACTGCGTTTGAATTTGCAATCATGCACAAGATGTTTTGTACTTCGAAGTAAAAACAACATAATGTACTATTTAACTACCCACAGTACAAATGGATCCAAAAAAAAAGTGAATTTTCATGCAGACGAAAATGCTTACATTTATTCTATTTATATTAAGTACCCATTACTAACAGCTTATACTGGGTGGAATACAACAGTTGACATGATTTTACTTATATGGCAATTTAATATTTAACCAAAATTAATGGTAAACTAATATTTTAAAGTGTCATTTATGGCCCCTTACCTTCAGCATGTTTGCTTCCTTGCACACAAACGAGGACAAACACATCACCCAACTGAAAAAAAAAAAAAAATTTCACTTGCATCACAAATAATTTAAAATTTTTCACCACATGAAGTAAATATTTCGCAATAAAAAAAAATATAGCCCTAGGACTCGTGTGCACACCTTTTCTTCCCCACATCGCACACGCAAACAAAACTTCCAAATTATTACAAAATCACTCGATTATTATACATACATAAACACACATGTATTTTCCGAATAAGTGAGAAATGCAGGCCGATGAAAGTCAAATTTCGTTTCGGAAATTAAATCTCGCACAACTACCGACACATAACCAAACTTGCGTACATTTACATAGCATTAACCCTCTAAATAATAAACAAATGAAAGCAGAAAAAACAACATCGCTACCCACCGCGCGCGCTCCTGGCGGCGGGAGTAGGAACTACTTTGCACACAGACCGACATAGCCCCCTGCCAAAAACAGTAAAATAAATAATATATATAAGTCTTTTGGCGGGAAAAAATTTCTCAACCGCCTGGGAGCACCCTAGTGTGTGCCTGTCTTTAGGTTATGTTACTTTTAACTTCATTTTCTACAGGCAGACGCGAGGGTGCTCGCCCATTATTTTTATTTTTTTAAATTCTTTCCTACCTTTGGTGTGCCATGCAAGAATTTATCGTCAAAATGGCGGCCCCGAGTGCAAATTTCTCGTCTGCACTGCTGGCTGGATGATTATGTGATGTTTTGAAGGAGGGTGTTTTTTTTTGTTTGGATTTTGTGTGAGGGGGGGAGGGGGCTGGGCTAGCTTTTTTTTTTTTAAATTTTCTAAACATTCATCTCTTATGTAACAGTGTTCAGCATTAAAAAATTTAAAAGAAGAGGCACTTACTCATCAATTTCAAAACAGCCTATGAAGAAAAATAAAAAAAATTTAAATTCATTCCAGTTTTATACATTCATGATTTGATCACATGTATAACTTTTCTTTTTTATTACCTTATTTAATTTTATTATTATTACTACTATTGCTGCTACAACCTAGAAGATACCTCAGTGATACTAATACCTGCTGGTAAAGTTAAAGGTTTCACCTTTCTTTCTTTAAACATATCACAATACCTTTCTTGAGTTAAATATTATCTAATGGCTTTAAGAAGTTATGGTAATGTTCATCAGTTATAGAGTGTGGGTTTGTGTGTGTGTGTGAGAGTGTATTTTGAAGAGGGCTTTGGTGGTTGGGATGGTGAGGGTGGTGGGTGTTGTGTGTGGGGAGGGGGGGGGGGGGAAGTAAAAGAGTGTTCATTACACGATTTCTCCTGTTGTTTGTAACAATCACACCTGGTATAGCTATTTCGAGTGGCAAATACAAACTGCAAAAAAAAAACATCTATATCATTGCCAACGGCCATATCACGATGAACACACCGGTTCTCGTCCGATCACCGAAGTTAAGCATCGTCGAGCGTGGTTAGTACTTAGATGGGTGACCGCTTGGGAACACCACGTGCCGTTGGCACTACTATTTTGCACCCTACAGAAAAAAATTTTTTTTTAAAAATTTCAATTTTAAATTTTTTTTTCCCCCACAATCACCACATTTCCCCCCCCCCCCCCTAACACACACACTCACTCTCTCTCAATCAATCAATCAATCAATCAATCAATCAATCAATCAATCAATCAATCACTCACTCACTCACTCACTCACTCACTCACCCACCCAGTAGCTGTGAATCTTTGCATGTGTATACCTCATACAAAATTCAAAGTGAAAAAATAAATATATAAGTGTATATGTATGTATGTATGTATGTATGTATGTATGTATGTATATATGTATATATGTATATATATATATATATATATATATATATATATATAAACACACACACACACACCTATTTTGAAGTTTCTCTGTTTCAGTGGGCAGTTATGTATAATAATGAGAGATTCAAAAAGACGTTGATAACAATGTCATCAATGCCTGTTTAATGTGCTCATTTGTTGGATGGTCGGCAGCAATACTAGAGGTGGTACAGCTGTAACCTGTAAAATTGTACCTGCAATGTGTTGTGTATGGAAAAAAATAAAAATTATATCATCTAAATTTTTGTTATCCAACAATAACCTTCCCATCAATGCATGATGTCACAGTAGCCATAGCTCTACTCTTTCTGCCATATAACATTGGGGGAAAAAAAAAAAAAAAAAGGAGCTATTAGAATAATAACAAAAGATAAAAAATCATCTAACTGCAGACCAAAATTCAAAAAACTTAAAGTCCTGACTGCCATAAATGAATACGTTCTAGAAACTTTTTATTCATTCTTAAGAAAAAGAAGAAAAAAAAAATTATTATTTTTTTTTTTTTTTTTTTTTTTAGATATTCGCACATAGGTATAACACCAGAAATGCTAGTAAATTGAGGATAGTTGAACATAACACTAGGCGATTTGAAAATGGACTAAATTACTTGGGAGTAAAACTTTACAACTTAATATCACAGAAAATAACTAAAACAATTTACCAGTATTAAAAAAAAAACAGTAAAAAAAATTCTTCTAGAATATCCTACCTACCCTCTGAAGCTATTCTTTAATTTGATTGATAATAGAGAAATTGAACTGTTAATTTGTTGAATGGACTTGTGATAACAGCTGCTTCATGTTTTGCATAAAGTTAAATTGTGTAACATGTTATGTATTTTTTTTTTTTGAAATTTTTTTTCTTGGTAACTTGCATCATGTAAATATTAATTGTCTGCACATACATGTTCTATATCCCGGAGCCTTGACTCCACGTGGGATCAACAGAACAAAAATACAAAAAAAAAAAAAAAATCCAGCTCACTAATCTAGGTGCATTTTGCTAACAATATTTGGAATATATATATATTTTTTTTTTTGTGTAACATGCAAATTCTGTATTATTCTGCACACATTATTTATAATCTTCTATCATTTTCTTAGATAATAACTATTAATTCATAAAATAGATTGTGTGTGCATAACCTCCTGGAAACATTTGCACTTACCTCCTACTTTACTTTTTCATTTAAGCAATCCTATTCGCATGTATACACTTAGGTTGCAGCATCGAAATTGTGTAAAATTCAAAGTGTGTATTGCCTGAAAAAAAAAAAAAAAAAAAAGACATACCAAATATTTGCATACAGCGACACACTACATATTTGCACACAGTGGAGTTTTGCGGTAATTAACCTAGCACAATTTACCACACGCAATCACACGCCCGCGATGAGATAACACACTCGCTGTTTTCCTGTTGACCGGCACGAGGAGTAAGAAAAATTGATATTTACACGAGCACACACTCCCACACTAGTCACAACGTCGGTCATCAAGTTGTGTTGAAAATTCCTGTAGCCTCTGTTTTCCCAAATGATTTCACTTAAAATTTCATTTAACAAGACCATAAACAAATTTACAATACTAATTTCTTAAACAAACACTTCAGCGAACAAGTGACTGTCGCATTCATTACAAAGCTTACAACTTAACAGATGTTTCCGATGTGAAATAAAATAAGAAAATGTTTTACAACCAACCTAGAACATTTAGTCAAAACGTTTTTGTCCTGGTTTATGATTATTTTCCGTGACATGAATGTTTCAAAACTAATAAAAATACGAATGCAGCCAAATATAATGAAGTTAGCACATAAAAGACGACTTAAAATATTTCATTTTTCGAGAATTGGCAGAGCAAGAACGCACAGGTCCAACGGAAATTTCTTTAAAGATAAACGACCATCGGACAAAAACACCCCCTCCCCTCATCCTCAAAAATACGTGAATAATATACTTTTTCAATTATATTTTTATCGTTTTTTTTTTTTTTTTTTTTAATATACTCATTAAAACTTCAAAATAAGCAGGTACTCGTGTGTTTTTCTCTCTACAATGTACCTGATCTCGGTGCGTAAACCTACATCATTTAGAGATGGAATTAATGTACACATACAAGTAAAATTTTGTTCCATTGTAAAATTGAGAGAAAGAAGGTTTTCCAAACGCATTAAGTATGGAGACTTTAAATAAGATTACGAGCTTATAAATGTTTGCAACGAAATAAAGTGACCATGTATCTGCAATTTCAAAAATATTTTTGCTCTGCTAACCTCACATGCAAGCAAGTAAAAATAACCTCACAACTTACTTACCTCTCTCAATTTCGCAGTACCAAAACATAGAAGGGATAAATAGGATAGTTTTTATTCGAAATCCTGCAAGAGTTTTAATTTTTATTAAAATATTTCTCCAATGTAGCATGTGTGTGGAATACTTCATCAGCAACTTGCATCTGCACCTTGAGTGAATTGAAGGGCAGCCAGTTTTAAAAGCTAAACAGAAACTGCACTCTTGAGAATGCATCAGATCCAAGTGAAATGCTTGTTGTGTGTACAGTTAAAAGTTTTATTATTCACACAATGAAAATGTAAACAAAATTTACTCACAATAATAATCACATCATCCTTGGAGGTGCACGAAGAAAGCCATTCCAGGTGGCACTGAACAAGGTGATTTGCTAGTGCTTCCACAGCAAACAGCCTTCATGAAATTATCTCCACATTTTCAGCATACTATACACTAAAGTATACCTAAGTTAATTTAACCATTTTCAAGTGATTCCAGCACAAATTACGTATTTGATTCCTTGAATAACATCTGCAAATGAAAAGTTCCCTGTTTGGTGTAGCAGTAAATTTAAACAGCTCGCAGTGCAAATTAAACAGTGCAGCTGCCATAAAAAAATTACACTATTAGTGGAACTGCCCATTATGTCATCGTAGACTGCTGACATTTAGAAAACATTGAAAAATCAGTGCTAAAGAAGCCCTACATTACTTTCGCTGTCCAAAGTGCGCTGCTCCCTACGTGAGCAAGGCATCGAGAATTTTCTGAACCGTCCGCAACCAGAAAATTGGGTAACCAGATATTTGCAGAGAGAAAAATTTTATTTTCACTTTGCTCTTGCATTCTGTAGGATCAGTCTCGTCATGGCAGATACCGCAGCAGCGACTGCAGCACCAGCTGTTGCCCCATCACAGGCAGCTTCCCCGAAGAAAGGCAAGGCTGCGTCGAAGAAGCCACGAGCCAAGCCCGCGCACCCGCGCACATCTGAAATGGTGGCCTCTGCGATCAAGAGCCTCAAGGAAAGGGGCGGCTCATCACTGCAAGCCATCAAGAAATACGTCGCCTCTACCTACAAAGTAGATGCGGAAAAGCTGGCACCTTTCATCAAGAAATACTTGAAGGCAGCAGTGGCTAGCGGCGAGCTTGTCCAAACCAAAGGCAAGGGTGCGTCTGGCTCCTTCAAGCTGGCTTCAGGGACCACCGGTGCTCCGGACCAGCCCAAGGCTCCAAGCGGCAAGCGTGGTGCAGCTGCCCCTAAGGAAAAGAAGCGATCCGTAGCCAAGAAGGCAGCGGTGGGCAAGAAACCAGTCAAGAAGACTCCGCCTACAGCAGAAAAGAAAAAAAAGGCAGCAGCTGCAACCCCCAAGCCCAAGAAGGCACCTTCAAAGGCAAAAAAGGTGTCCAAACCTCCCACGAAGAAACCCCGTGCTCCAAAGCCAAAGAAGGTTGCCCCAAAGAGCAAGTCGCCCAAGAAAGCAGCCCCAAAGCGGAAATGAAGATGCCAGCAGGACCGCTGGCACTTTCTGTGGCACTGTACCACCTTATCGGCCCTTCTAAGGGCCAACAATACTAGTCATGAAGGTATCAGTTGTTGCAATCATTGCCTCCTATAGCCACACCTCTGCCGTTAGGTAAAATTCTGGTTAAAAAATTTCTTATGGTATTTGAAGCGGGGGAAATAAATAAATAAATAAAGAAATTTATCAATTACATTGTGTGTATAGTTTAGGTGCAAAATTATTTAAAGTTTTTAAGCAGGAAAACGTCTTACAAACATCTCACTCTTATTTCAGCATATATATATATATACACATATATACACACACACACACACATATTTTTTTTGTAAGGATTAGGTCTCAGGGTATTAATGGTGAACTTTATGCTGCTGCTGCTGCTGCTGCTGCTGATGGTGCTGCTACTGCAGACAGGCACTGTTTGAAGAGTTTTTATTTCCTATGCAGAATACATTGCATTGTGTGCAAATCTTTTGTGTACAATATAAACAACCACCTCAAAACACAGACACTATAACTGTGTTTTTCCAAATTCTTATTAATGTAATATATT
>NW_026962744.1:205000-209067 GCF_032445375.1 Bacillus rossius redtenbacheri
GATACAATCAAAAAATACACGAGACAAGTACATAAGCACGAGGGGAAAAATAGACCAAAAAACCCCCCCAAACAATCGAATTTATTTACAAAATGCAGGCGAATACAAAATCACAGGTAAGATGCAACCAGAACATACAGCTAAACAGACACGTGAGAACACTCTGGGGGGAGAGAGGTCGGGGTAGCAGAAGCGCCCCCGAGGAAGAGCGCAATGGGCAGGATGGCGCACAGGCAGCCTGCCGAAAGAACGGAAACAGAAGGGCCGTGAAGGATAGGGACGCGCGTCGGAGACCCAGACAGAATCAGGGCGGGTGGTGAGCACGGTAATCAAGGAGGCGGCGGTGAGGGTAAGAAGCGGACCGGTCATACAGAGCAATGTTATTGACGTCAGGGTACCGAGAGCGGCGGAGGGAGGAATAGAACCGGTCAGCTCGGGAATAGATCAGATCGAGAATGGGCGGAAGGGAAGCTGCGTCCAGGAGCTCAGGAATGGGCGTCCAGCGTGGCTTCCCCAGCAGCAAGCGGAGGGCGGAATGAAAGAATATATGAAGAGAGCGGAAGGTAGTTGGGGAGGCGTGCGCCCAGACGGGAGAGCAGTAAAGGAGTATAGAAAAGACGTAGAGCCGGAGCAAGTTGACCCGGATGGGAACCGGGAGAGGACACGCCGGACGGAGGAGAGGGGCCAACGCGTGGAGGGCACGCCTGGCCGAGGAAATTGACTCGGTGATGTGGGCCCCCCACCGCAGGCCGGAGTCCAGACGGACACCCAGGTACGTCACCACCGGGGACCAGGGAATCGGAACACCGAGTGAAACAACAGGGGGCGGGGGGCGGGGGAAGCGGCGGGTGAAAAACGCCGCCTGCGATTTGCCGGCATTCGCCAGGATTCCCCAAGAATGGTAGTACGAGGTGATGGATGCAACCGCCGCCGTAAGGCGGACGGGAACGTCCGCGACGTGACGAGATGATGTGACAATGGCGGTGTCATCAGCGTACAAGGTGAGAGAACAATGCGGAGGAGTAGGGATGTCAGAAGTGAAGAGGGAGAACAAGATGGGGGACAGGATGGCACCCTGAGGGACGCCAGCAGGGATGTCGCGGGACTGCGAAACGACATGAGAGACACGGACACAAAATGAACGATGTGAAAGAAAGTTGTAAATAATGTGAATGAGGGCAGGAGGGAAGCCCTGATATGCCAACTTGATGAGGAGCGCGTGATGGTTGACAGTATCGAAGGCCTTCGAAAGATCGAGGAGGATGATACCAGAGTGTTGAAAAGAGGTGAAACCGGCGGTGATCTGGTCCACGACGCGCGCCACGGCGTGCTGAGCCGACAGCCCGCGCCGAAACCCGAATTGAAATGATGGAAGGGGACCGAGAGGGGTGAGATGATGCTCCAGCCGGCGGAGGAGGACACTCTCGGCCACTTTTGAAAGGACAGACAGGAGACTGATGGGCCGGTAGCCCGAAGGAAGATGAGCATTGGCACGCGGCTTCGGAATGGGGACGACGATCGCAGCCCGCCACGCAGTGGGGAAATGACCCGTGAGGAGAATACCGTTGACAAGCTTGGTGAGGTACACGGTCGCCTTCCGAGACAGGGAGAAGACGAGCCGTGGATGAATGGCATCTGGCCCAGGAGCAGTTGTGACACGAAGGTGCGTGATAATGGAATGAATTTCCCCCGGGGTAGACAGACGGATGTCACCGGGTGCGGGCGGAGGAGGCGGGGTGTAATGAGTGGGAAGGAGGGAAACCACCCCAGGGGGAATACGAGGGGTGAATGACGAGTGAAATGAATCCGCCAGCAGCTCCGCCTTCTGGGCAGGGGACTCGCAAAGGCCCTGCGGCCCCCCACCCAGGGGCGGGATGATGGACGGCGTGGCACGAAGGTTCCGCGCGTACCGGAATATGGACCCCGACTGGAAGGAGAGGGAAGACACTTTACGGACCCGCTCCGCCGCGAGCCACTCCTCAGTGAGCGCCCGGCACCGCGCCCGCAGGTGCACATAGTCGAGCCAACGAGCAACGGCGCGGGACGACTGCCACCGCCGCCGCGCGGCGTCGCGGGCCGCGATGAAGTGTCGAAGGTAGGGAGGAAAGGGAGTGCCACGAATGACAGTGGAGCGGAGAGGAATGGTGGCGCCAGCAGCCGCGAGCACAGCATCACTGAAAACGTGCACGCGCTCATCGAGCTGCTGCGGGGAAGCGACATGGAAGTGCAGATCGAGGTGCCTATCGAGATGAGACCGGTAGGCACCCCAATCTGCACGACTGAAGTCGAACCACGGGCGGGGTCCATGGAGGGGGAGAGAATCGGTACGAACGAAACCAACGACAGGGGTGTGATCTGACGTGAGCTCGGCCCGGGCCTCGAGCCCCGACACAGCCACCTGTCCAACAGAAAGGAGGAGGTCGAGGACACTCGGCCGCTGCCGGACGTGACATGGAATGAAAGTGAATGAGGGGGGAGCGTGAATGGCGAGACGGGGGGAACCCTGAACGAGGCGCTGAAGCTGAGTGCCCCGATTGCTCGTGGACACACAGCCCCAAGCGCGATGCCGGCAATTGAAATCCCCGCCCACGACCACGCGCGCGTCCAGATGGAAGAGAGCACGCAAGTCGTCTGCCGGGAAGGGACCATGTTCAGGGAGATAGACGGAGCACACAGTGAGAGGATGAGGAGCCAGATGGAGACGCACCGCCACCGCCTCGGCATTGCGGAGGGGGGGCAGCGCGCGCTGATGGTGCGGGAGGGTAGACAGGATGAGGAGAGCAACACCACCCCCACGAGTGTCCCGGTCCCAGCGATAGATGACGTACCCAGGCACGGAGAAGGGGAGATCGGGTTTGAGCCATGTCTCAGAGAGAAGGACAAGGGCAGGCCGTTCAGTGGACAGGAAGTGCCGGAAGTCCCCCAGCTTCGCTCGAATGCCCCGGGCATTCCAGAGGACAAACTTAAGCTGCTGGGAGCACAGTCCGGAGGAAGTGGAAAATGGACTGGAAATAAATGTCGGCCTGGAGAAGAGGGGTAGGAGCCTGAGAGATGCGGAAGATGGCATCGGCAAAGAACGGCAGCCACGGGAGGAAATTCAGCCGGGCGAGCCAATTGAAAGTCTCAAAAAACACAGGAAAGGGAGCGGAAGCCGGGAACACGTGCGGAGGGCGCACGGAAGGCGGCAGAGAGGAATCAGAAGGGGGGACAGACGCGGGGGGGCAGTCCGAAGGGACTGGCAGGGGGGCAGGAGCCGGAGCAGGAGCTGCAGCGAGGGAGGAAGCAGCGGGCAGCTGCACAGCCCGCGAGCCCTCCTCAGCCCTCGAGTCCAAAGGCGCTCGCGACACCGGGGGACACGCCGGCTGCACCAGGCCGGGAGGAGCGAGGGAAGGCGAAACACCTGCAGCAGTGGTGGGAGCAGGAGGAGTGGCGCGCAACAAGACAGAAGAAGAGTCAACTGGAGGTGGACCAGGCACGGAACAAAAGAGAGAGGGTAGCTGGGGCGCAGGGGGGACCGGGGCCAAAGGTGGGCACGGGGAACGCGCCGCAGGTTGGCCAGCCACTAGCCCAGCGTAGGAAACGGCAGAGGGGCATGACGGAAGAGAGAACGAAGGGAGCGGCGGGAACATGTCCTCGTGCGGCCGGCGCTGGAACTGAAGCGGAGCACGGGGCTGCCGAGGAGGCGCCGCAGAGGCGTCCTGGCCCGGCGGACGAGGCTTTGGTCCCTGGCGACGCAGCTGCCCCTCGATGAACTGCACGTAAGTGGGGCAGGTACGAGCATTCGCCGGATGTGGCCCCGAGCAGTTCACGCACTGCGGAGGCTCGTCGGGTAACTTCGGGCAGGACCCGCGGACGTGGTGCTGGGTGCAGCGGAGACAGCGGAAGGGATTTCCACAGTCCGCCGCGTGGTGTCCCCACCTCTGGCATTGGTGGCATTGAAGAGGCCGCGCCGTGCCCCGGAACTCCTCCCATTGGACGGTGAGGCCAGCTAGGTGCCGGACTGCTCGGGCCTTGGCGACCTGCGCGGCATCTGCGAGGACCACGAGAAATCTGATGAAGCCCCGGTG
>NW_026962745.1:0-30518 GCF_032445375.1 Bacillus rossius redtenbacheri
AAGCAATTAAGCAGGCAATTAGGCAGGCAATTAGGCAGGCAATTAGGCAGGCAATAAGGCAGGCAATTTGGCAGTTAATTAGGCAGTGAATTAGGCAGGTAATAAGGCAGATAATTAGGCAGGCAATTGGGAAGGCAATTAGGCATGCAATTAGGCAGATAATTAGGCAGGTAATAAGGCAGATAATTAGGCAGGCAATTGGGCAGGCAATTAGACATGCAATTAGGCAGATAATTAGGCAGTTAATTAGGCAGTTAATTAGGCCCGCAATTAGGCAGGCAATTAAGCAGTTAATTAGGCAAGCAGCAATTTGACAGGTAATTAGGCAGGCAATTAGGCAGGTAATTATGCAGGTAATTAGGCAGTTAATTAGGCAGGCAATTAGGCATTTAATTAGGCAGGCAATTAGGCAGGCAATGAAGCAGGCAATTAGGCAGTTAATTAGGCAGTTAATTAGGCAGGCAATTAGGCAGGCAATGAGGCAGGCAATTAGGCAGATAATTCGGCAGGCAAGTGGGCTGGCAATTAGGCAGGCAATAAATCAGCTAATTAGGCAGGCAATTAGGCAGTTAATTAGGCAGGCAATTAGGCAAATGATTACGCAGGCAATTAGACAGGCAATAAAGCAGTTAATTAGGCAGGCAGGCAATTTGGCAGGTAATTTGGCAGGCAATGAGGCAGGCAATTAGGTAGGTAGGTAATTAGACAGGCAATTAGGCAGTTCATTAGGCAGGCAGGTAATTTAGCAGATAATTAGGCAGGCAATTAGGCAAGCAATTATTCAGGCAATTAGGCAGGCAATTAGGCAGGCAATTAGTCAGATAATTAAGTGGGCAATTAGGCAGAAAATTAGGCAGGCAATTAGGCAGTTAATTAGGCAAGCAATTGGGCAGTCAATTAGGCAGGCAATTAGGCAGTCAATTAGGCAATCAAGCAATATGGCAGGCATTTAGGCAGGTAATTAGGCAGGCAAATAGGCAGAGAATTAGCAGGCAATAAGAAAGGTAATTAGGCAGGCAATTAGGCAGGCAATAAGGCAGTTTATTAGGCAAGCAATTAGGCAGGCAATTAGGCAGACAATTAGGCAGGCAATTAGGCATTTAATTAGCAGGCAATGAAGCAGTTAATTAGGCAGTTAATTAGGCATGCAATTAAGCAGTTAATTAGGCAGGCAGGCAATTTAGCAGGTAATTAGGCAGGCAATAAGGCAGCTGATTGGGTAAGCAATTAGGCAGGCAATTAGGCAGTCAATTAAACAGGCAAGCAATTAGGCACGCAATTAGGTAGGCAGGCAATTAGGCAGTCACGCAATTAGGCAGTCAGGCAATTAGGCGTTTAATTAGGCAGGCAGGGAATTGGACAGGCAAAATGCCAGACAATTAAGCAGGAAATTAGGAAGGCAATTATGCAGGCAATTAGCCAATCAATAAGCAGGCAATCAGGCAATTAATTCGGCAGGCAATTAGGCATTTAATTAGGCAGTAAATTAGGCAGGCAAATAGGCAGGCAGTTAGGCAGTAATTAAGAAGGCAATTAGGCATTTACTTAGGCAGGCAATTAGGCATTTAATTAGCAGGCAATAATCAGTTAATTAGGCAGTTAATCAGGCAGGCAATTAAGCAGTTTATAAGCCAGGCAGGCAATTTAGCAGGTAATTAGGCAGGCAATTAGGCAGTTAATAAGGCAGGCAATTAGGCAGAAAATTTGGAAGCATTTAGGCAGGCAATTAGGCTGGCAATAAGGCAGGCAATTGGGCAGTTAATTAGGTAGGCTATTAGGCAATCAAGCAATATGGCAGGCAATTAAGCAGTTAATTAGGCAGGCAAATAGGCAGATAATTAGGCAGGCAATAAGTCAGGCAATTAAGCAGGCATTTAGACAGGTAGGCAATTTGGCAGGCAAATCGGTAGACAATTAAGCAGGCAATTGGGCAGGCAATAAGGCAGTTAATTAGACAGGCAATTAAGCAGGCAAATAGGCAGGCAATTAGGCAGTTAATAAGTCAGGCAATTAGGTAGGCAGTTGGGTAGGCAGTTAGGCATGCAATAAGGCAGTTAATTAGGCAGGCAATTAGGCAGGCAATTAGGAAGGCAATAAGGCAGGCAAATAGGCAGGCATATTGACAGCCAATTAGGCAGGCAATTAGGAAGTTAATTAGGCAGATGATTAGGCAGGAAATTTGGCAGGCAATAAGGCAGGCAAATAGGCAGGCAACTAATTAGCCAGGCAATTAGGCAGGCAATTAGGCAAGCAATTAAGCAGGCAATTAGGCAATTAATTAGGCAAGCAATTAGGCAGGCAGGCAATTAGGCAGGCAGATAATAAGGGAGGCAATTAAGCAGTTAATTAGGCAGGCATGCAATTTGGCAGGTAATAAATCAGGCAATAAGGAAAGCAATTAAGCAGGAAATTAGGCAGGCAATTAAGCAGATAATTAAGCACATAATTAGGCAGGCAATAAGGCAGGCAATTAGGTAGTTAATTAGTCAAGCAAATAGGCAGGCAATTAGGCAGGCAATAAGGTATTTAATTAGGCAGGCAATTATGCAGGTAATTAGGCAAGCAATTAGTTAGATAAATAGGCAGGCAATGAAGCAGTTAATTAGGCCCGCAATAAGGCAGGCAATTAATAATGTAATTAGGCAGGCAGGCAATTAGGCAGGCAATTAAGCAGTTAATTAGGCAAGCAGGCAATTGGGCAGGTAATAAGGCAGGCAATTAGATAGGCAGGCAATTTGGCATGCAGGCAATAAGGCAGGCAATTAGGCAGTTAATTAGGCATGCAATTAGGCAGGCAATTAGGCAGGCAATTAGGCAGCTATTTAGGCAGTTAATTGGACCTTGCAATTAGGCAGTTTATTAAGCAGGCAATTAGGCAGGCAATTAGGCAGGTAGGCAATTAGGCACGCAATAAGGTAGGCAGGCAATTAGGCAGTTAATTAAACAAGCAGGCAATTAGGCACGCAATTAGGTAGGCAGGCAATTAGGCAGTCAGGCAATTAGGCAGTTAATGAGGCAGGCAGATAATTTGGCAGACAATAAGGCAGACAATAAAGCAGGCAATTAGAAAGGCAATTAAAAAGGCAATTAGACAAGCAATTAGGCAGTCAATTAGGCAGTTAATTAGGCAGGCAATTAAGCAGGGAATAAGGCAGTTAATTAGGCAGGCACTTAGGCAGATGATTACGTAGGCAATTAGGCAGGCAATAAGGCAGTTAATTAGGCAAGCAATTACGCAGCTAATTAGGCAGGCAATTAGGCAGTTAATTAGGCAGGCAGGCAATTTGGCAAGTAATTTTGCAGGCAATTAGGCAGGCAATTAGACAGGCAATTAGGCAGCTATTTAGGCAGTTAATTGGACCTTGCAATTAGGCAGTTTATTAAGCAGGCAATTAGGCAGGCAATTAGGCAGGTAGGCAATTAATCAGTTAATAAGGAAGGCTAAAAGGCAGGCAATTAGGCAGGCAATTAGGCAGGCATATAAACAGTTAATTAGGCAGTCAATTAGGCAGTTAATTATGCATGCCATTAGGCAGTTAATTAGGCAAGCAAATAGGCAGAAAATTAGGCAAACAATTTAGCAGGTTATTAGGCAAGCAATTAGGCAGGCAATTAGGAAGGCAGGCAATTAGGCAGGTTATTAGGCAAGCAATTAGGCAGGCAACTAGAAAGGCAGGCAATTAGGCAGGCAATTAGGCAGGCAATTAGGCAGGCAATTAAGGAGTTAATTAAGCAGGCAGGCAATTTGGCATGTAATAAGGCAGGCAATTAGGCAGGCAATTAGGCAGACAATTAGGCAGTCAATTAAACAGTCAGGCAATTAGGTACGCAATTGGGTAGGCAGGCAATTAGGCAGTTAATTAGACAGGCAGTTAATTAGACAGGCAGGCAATTAGGCAGGTAAATAAATTAGGCAGGCAATTAGTCAGGCTATTAAGCAGGCAATTAGACAGGCAGACAATTAGGCAGCAAGGTAATTAGTCAGGCAATTAGGCAGGCAATTAAGCAGGAAATTAGGCAGTTAATTAGGCAAGCAATTAGGTAGGCAGGCAATTAGGCAGGCAGGTAATTAGGCAGGCAATTAAGCAGGCAAATAGGTAGTTTATTTGGCAAGCAATAAGGCAGGCAATTAGGCAGAAAATTAGGCAGGCAATTAAGCAGGAAATTAGGCAGTTAATTAGGCAAGCAATTAGGTAGGCAGGCAATTAGGCAGGCAGGTAATTAGGCAGGCAATTAAGCAGTTAATTAGGTAGGCAAGCAATTTGGCAGGTAACTAGGCAGGCAATAAGGTAAGCAATTAAGCAGGCAATTAGGCAGGCAATTAGGCAGGCAATAAGGCAGGCAATTTGGCAGTTAATTAGGCAGTTAATTAGGCAGGTAATAAGGCAGATAATTAGGCAGGCAATTGGGCAGGCAATTAGGCAGGCAATTGGGCAGGCAATTAGGCATGCAATTAGGCAGATAATTAGGCAGGTAATAAGAAAGATAATTAGGCAGGCAATTGGGCAGGCAATTAGGCATGCAATTAGGCAGATAATTAGGCAGTTAATTAGGCCCGCAATTAGGCAGTTAATTAAGCCCGCAATTAGGCAGGCAATTAAGCAGTTAATTAGGCAAGCAGCAATTTGACAGGTAATTAGGCAGGCAATTAGGCAGGTAATTATGCAGGTAATTAGGCAGTTAATTAGGCAGGCAATTAGGCAGTTAATTAGGCAGGCAAATAGGTAGTTTATTTGGCAAGCAATAAGGCAGGCAATTAGGCAGAAAATTAGGCAGGCAATTAAGCAGGAAATTAGGCAGTTAATTAGGCAAGCAATTAGGTAGGCAGGCAATTAGGCAGGCAGGTAATTAGGCAGGCAATTAAGCAGGCAAATAGGTAGTTTATTTGGCAAGCAATAAGGCAGGCAATTAGGCAGAAAATTAGGCAGGCAATTAAGCAGGAAATTAGGCAGTTAATTAGGCAAGCAATTAGGTAGGCAGGCAATTAGGCAGGCAGGTAATTAGGCAGGCAATTAAGCAGTTAATTAGGTAGGCAAGCAATTTGGCAGGTAACTAGGCAGGCAATAAGGTAAGCAATTAAGCAGGCAATTAGGCAGGCAATTAGGCAGGCAATTAGGCAGGCAATAAGGCAGGCAATTTGGCAGTTAATTAGGCAGTTAATTAGGCAGGTAATAAGGCAGATAATTAGGCAGGCAATTGGGAAGGCAATTAGGCATGCAATTAGGCAGATAATTAGGCAGGTAATAAGGCAGATAATTAGGCAGGCAATTGGGCAGGCAATTAGGCATGCAATTAGGCAGATAATTAGGCAGTTAATTAGGCAGTTAATTAGGCCCGCAATTAGGCAGGCAATTAAGCAGTTAATTAGGCAAGCAGCAATTTGACAGGTAATTAGGCAGGCAATTAGGCAGGTAATTATGCAGGTAATTAGGCAGTTAATAAGGCAGGCAATTAGGCATTTAATTAGGCAGGCAATTAGGCAGGCAAATATGTAGTTTATTTGGCAAGCAATAAGGCAGGCAATTAGGCAGGCAATTAAGCAGGAAATTAGGCAGTTAATTAGGCAAGCAATAAAGTAGGCAGGCAATTAGGCAGTTACGTAATTAGGCAGGCAATTAAGCAGTTAATTAGGTAGGCAAGCAATTTGGCAGGTAACTAGGCAGGCAATAAGGTAAGCAATTAAGCAGGCAATTAGGCAGGCAATTAAGCAGTTAATTAGGCAGGCAATTAGGCAGGCAATAAGGCAGGCAATTGGGTAGTTAATTGGGCAGCCAATTAGACAGATAATTAGGCAGGAAATTGGGTAGGCAATTAGGTAGTTTATTAGGCAAGCAATAAGGCAGGCAATTAGGCAGAAAATTAGGCAGGCAATTGAGCAGGCAATTAGGCAGTTAATTAGGCAAGCTATTGGGTAGGCAGGCAATTGGGCAGGCAGGTAATTAGGCAGGCAATTAAGCAGTTAATTAGGTAGGCAGGCAATTTGGCAGGTAACTAGGCAGGCAATAAGGTAAGCAATTAAGCAGGCAATTAGGCAGGCAATTAGGCAGGCAATTAAGCAGTTAATTAGGCAGGCAATTAGGCAGGCAATAAGGCAGGCAATTAGGTAGTTAATTGGGCAGGCAATTAGACAGATAATTAGCAGGCTATTGGGTAAGCAATTAGGCAAGCAATTAGGCAGATAATTAGGCAGGCGATAAAGCAGTTAATTAGGCAGTTAAATAGGCATACAATTAGGCAGTTAATTAGGCAGGCAATAATCAGGCAATTAGGCAGGCAATTAGGCAGTTAATTAGGCAAGCAATTAGGCAGGTAATTAGGTAGTTTATTAGGCAAGCAGTTAGGCAGACAATTAGGCAGGCAATAAGGTAGGCAATTAGGCAGTTAATTAGGCAAGCAATTAGGCAGACAGGCAATTAGGCAGGCTTGTAATTAGATAGGCAATTAAGCAGTAATTAGGCAGGCAATTAGGCAGTTTATTAGGCAGGCAATGAAGCAGGAAGTTAGGCAGTTAATTTGGCAGGCAATTAAGCAGTTAATTAAGGCAGGCAATTAAGAAGGGAATAAGGCAGTTAATTAGGCAGGCAATTAGGCAGATAGTTAGGCAGGCTATAAGGCAGTTAATTAGGCCCGCAATTAGGCAGGCAATTAAGCAAGCAATTAGGCAGTTAATTAGGCAAGCAATTAGGAAGGCAATTAGGCAGTTAGTTAGGCAGGCAATTAGGCAGGCAATGAGGCAGGCAATCAGGCAGTTAATTAGGAAGGCAATTAAGCAGTTAATTAGGCAGGCAATTAAGCAGTTAATAAGACAGGCTTATAGGCAGGCAAATAGGCAGGCAATTAGGCAGGCAATTAGGAAGGATAATAGCCAGTTAATTAAGCAGGCAATTAACAGTTAATAAGGCAGGCAATTAGGAAGGCAATTAAGCAGGCAATTAACCAGGTAGGCAGGCAATTAGGCAGGCAGCTAGGCAGGCAATTAGGCAGGCAATTAGGCAGGCAATTAGGCAGTTAATTAGGCAGGCAAATAGGCAGTAAACTAGGGAAGCAATTAGGCAGGCAATTATGCATGCAATTAAGCAATAAATTAGGCAGGCAGGCAATTTGGCAGGTAATTAGGGAGACAATTAGGCAGGCAATTAGGCAGGCAATTAGCATACCTTTAGGCAGTTAATTAGGCAGGCAATTATGCAGGCAAAAAGGCAGGCAATTAGGCAGTTAATATGGCAGGCAATTAGGCAGGCAATAGAGCAAACAATTAGGCAGGCAATAAGACAGTTAATTAGGTAATCAATTAGGCAGGCAATTAGGCAGTTAATTAGGCAGGCAATTAGGCAGATAATTAGGCAAGCAATTAGGCAAGAACTAAGGCAGATAATTAGGCAGGCAATTAGGCAGTTAATGAGGCCCGCAATAAGGAAGGCAATTAAGAAGGCAGGCAATTAGGCAGGCAATTAAGCAGTTAATTAGGCAAGCAGGCAATTTGGCAGGTAATTAGGCAGGCCATTAGCAGGCCATTAAGCAGGCAATTAGGCTGTTAATTACGCAGGCAATTAGGCAGGCAATTAGGCAATTTATTACGCAGGCAATTGGGCAGGCCATTAGGTAGTTTATTAGGCAAGCAATAAGGCAGGCAATTAGGCAGACAATTATGCAGGCAATTAGGCAGTTAATTAGCAAGCAATTAGGCAGCTAGGCAATTAGGCAGGCAGGTAAAAAAGCAGGCAATTAAGCAGTTAATTAGGCACGCAAGCAATTTGGCAGGTAATTAGGCAGGCAATAAGGTAAGCAATTAAGCAGGCAATTAGGCAGGCAATTAGGCAGGCAAGTAGGCAGGCAATTGAGCAGATAATTAAGCAGATAATTAGGCAGGCAATAAGGCAGGCAATTAGGCAGTTAATTAGGCAAGCAAATAGGCAGGCAATTAGGTAGTTAATTAGGCAGGCAATTATGCAGGTAATTTGGCAAGCAATTAGTTAGATAGATAGGCAGGCAATAAAACAGTTAATTAGGCCCGCAATAAGGCAGGCAATAAAAAATGTAATTAGGCAGGCAATTAGGCAGGCAATTAAGCAGTTAATTAGGCAAGCAGGCAATTTGGCAGGTAATAAGGCAGGCAATTAGGCAGGCAATTAGGCAGGAAATTAGGCAGGCAATAAGGCAGGCAATTAGGCAGGCAGGCAGTTAGGCATGCAATTAAGAAGTTAATTAGGCAGGCAGGCAATTTGGCATGTAATAAGGGAGGCATTAGGCAGGAAATTAGGCAGTCAATTAAACAGTCTGGCAATTTGGTACGCAATTAGGTAGGCAAGCAATTAGGCAGTTAATTAGACAGGCAGGCAATTAGGTAGGTAAATAAATTAGGCAGGCAATTAGTCAGGCTATTAAGCAGGCAATTAGACAGTCAGACAATTAGGCAGGTAGGTAATTAGTCAGGCAATTAGGCAGGCAATTAAGCAGACAATTAGATAGGCAGGCAATTTGGCAGGCAGGCAATAATGCAGGCAATTAGGCAAGCAATTAGGCAGGCAATTAGGCAGGCAATGAAGCAGGCAATTAAAAAGTTAATTAGGCAGGCAATTAGCAGGCAATGAGGCAGGCAATTAGGCAGTTAATTAGGCAGGCAATTAGGCAGATATATGGCAGGCAATTGGGCAGGCAATTAGGCATGCAATTAGGCAGATATTAAGTCAGGCAATTAGGCAGTTAATTAGAACCGCAATTAGGCAGGCAATTAGGTGGCACGGCAGGTAGGTAATTAATCAGGCAATTAGGCAGGCAATTTGGCAGTTAATTAGGCTGTCAGTTAGTCAGTTAATTAGACAGGCAATTAGGCAGTTAATTAAGCAGGCAATTAGGCAGTTAATTAAGCAGGCAATTAGGCAGTTAATTAAGCAGGCAATTAGGCAGTTAATAGGACAGGCTTATAGGCAGGCAAATAGGCAGTCAATTAGGCAGGCAATTAGGAAGGATAATAGCCAGTTAATTAAGCAGGCA
The DNA here is from genome assembly GCF_032445375.1 of Bacillus rossius redtenbacheri. NCBI lineage: Eukaryota > Metazoa > Arthropoda > Insecta > Phasmatodea > Bacillidae > Bacillus > Bacillus rossius. The sequence continues at coordinate 8,995 of NW_026962745.1, forward strand.
ATTAGACAGTTAATAAGGCAGGCAATTAGGAAGGCAATTAAGCAGGCAATTAACCAGGTAGGCAGGCAATTAGGCAGGCAGCTAGGCAGGCAATTAGGCAGGCAATTAGGCAGGCAGCTAGGCAGGCAATAAGGCAGGCAATTAGGCAGTTAATTAGGCAGGCAAATAGGTAGTTTATTAGGAAGGCAATTAGGCAGGCAATTAGGCAGTTAATTAAGCAGGCAATTAGGCAGTAAATTAAGCAGGCAATTAGGCAGTAAACTAGGGAAGCAATTAGGCAGGCAGGCAATTATGCATGCAATTAAGCAATAAATTAGGCAGGCAGGCAATTTGGCAGGTAATTAGGGAGACAATTAGGCAGGCAATTAGGCAGGCAATTAGCATACCTTTAGGCAGTTAATTAGGCAGGCAAAAAGGCAGGCAATTAGGCAGTTAATATGGCAGGCAATTAGGCAGGCAATAGAGCAAACAATTAGGCAGGCAATAAGACAGTTAATTAGGCAATCAATTAGGCAGGCAATTAGGCAGTTAATTAGGCAGGCAATTAGGCAGATAATTAGGCAAGCAATTAGGCAAGAACTAAGGCAGATAATTAGGCAGGCAATTAGGCAGTTAATGAGGCCCGCAATTAGGAAGGCAATTAAGAAGGCAGGCAATTAGGCAGGCAAATAAGCAGTTAATTAGGCAAGCAGGCAATTTGGCAGGTAATTAGGCAGGCCATTAGCAGGCCATTAGGCAGCCAATTAGGCTGTTAATTAGGCAGGCAATTAGGCAATTTATTACGCAGGCAATTGGGCAGGCCATTAGGTAGTTTATTAGGCAAGCAATAAGGCAGGCAATTAGGCAGACAATTATGCAGGCAATTAGGCAGTTAATTAGCAAGCAATTAGGCAGCTAGGCAATTAGGCAGGCAGGTAAAAAAGCAGGCAATTAAGCAGTTAATTAGGCAGGCAAGCAATTTGGCAGGTAATTAGGCAGGCAATAAGGTAAGCAATTAAGCAGGCAATTAGGCAGGCAATTAGGCAGGCAAGTAGGCAGGCAATTGAGCAGATAATTAAGCAGATAATTAGGCAGGCAATAAGGCAGGCAATTAAGCAGTTAATTAGGCAAGCAAATAGGCAGGCAATTAGGTAGTTAATTAGGCAGGCAATTATGCAGGTAATTAGGCAAGCAATTAGTTAGATAGATAGGCAGGCAATAAAACAGTTAATTAGGCCCGCAATAAGGCAGGCAATAAAAAATGTAATTAGGCAGGCAATTAGGCAGGCAATTAAGCAGTTAATTAGGCAAGCAGGCAATTTGGCAGGTAATAAGGCAGGAAATTAGGCAGGCAATTAGGCAGGCAATTAGGCAGGCAATTAGGCAGTTAATTTAGCAGGCAATTAGGCAGTTAATTAGGCAGGCAATTAGGCAGTTAATTAGGCAGGGAATTAGGCATTTAATTAGGCAGGCAATTAGGCAGATGATTATGCAGGCAATTAGACTGGAAATAAAGCAGTTAATTAGGCTGGCAGGCAATTTGGCAGGTAATTTGGCAGGCAATGTGGCAGGCAATTAGGCCGGCAATTAGATAGGCAGGCAATTTAGCAGGCTGGCAATAAGGCAGGAAATTAAGCAGTTTATTAGGCAGGCAATTTGGCAGGTAATTTGGCAGGCAATTAAGCAGTTAATTAGGCATGCAAATAGGCAGATAATTAGGCAGGCAATAAGGCAGGCAATTAGGCAGGCAATAAGGCAGTTAATTGGGCAAGCAATTAGGCAGTCAATAAAACAGGCAGGCAATTAGGCATGTAATTAGGTAGGCAGGCAACTAGGCACATAATTAGGCATGGAGGGAATTTGGCAGGCAATAAGGCAGGCAATTAGGAAGGCAATTAAGCAGGCAATTAAACAAGCAATTAGGATGTCAATTAGGCAAATAATTAGGCAGGCAATTAGGCAGTTCATAAGGCAGAAAATTAGGCAGGCAAATAGGCAGGCAGTTAGGCAGTTAATTAAGCTGACAATTAGGCAGGCAATTAGGCAGGCAATTAGGCAATCAAGCAATATGGCAAGCATTTAGGCAGGTATTAGGCAGGCAATTAAGCAGGCAATTAGGCAGTTAATTAGGCAAGCAATTAGGCAGGCAAATAGGCAGGTAATTAGGGAGGCAATTAAGCAGTTAATTAGGCACGCAAGCAATTTGGCAGATAATTAGGCAGGCAGGTAATTAGGGAGGCAATTAAGTAGTTAATTAGGCAGGCAAGCAATTTGGCAGGTAATTAGGCAGGCAATAAGGTAAGCAATTAAGCAGGAAATTAGGCAGGCAATTAGGCAGGCAATTAAGCAGTTAATTAGGAAGGCTATTAGGCAGGCAATTAGGCAGTAAATTAAGCAGGTGATTAGGCAGGCAGGCAATTAGGCAGGCAGGTAATTAGGCTGGCATGCAATTAGGCAGGTATGCAATAAGGCAGGCAATAAGTCAGGCAATAAGCAGGCATTTAGACAGGTAGGCAATTTGGCAGGCGATTCGGTAGGCAATTAAGCAGGAAATTGGGCAGGCAATAAGGCAGTTAATTAGACAGGCAATTAAGCAGGCAAATAGGCAGGCAATTAGGCAGTTAATAAGTCAGGCAGTTAGTTAGGCAGTTGGGTAGGATATTAGGCAGGCAATAAGGCAGTTAATTAGGCAGGCAATTAGACAGGCAATTAGGAAGGCAATAAGGCAGGCAACCAATTAGCCAGGCAATTAGGCAGGCAATTAGGCAGTTAATTAGGCAGGCAATGAAGAAAGCAATTAGGCAGTTAATTAGGCAGGCAATTAGGCAGTTAATTCGGCAGGCAATTAAGCAGGGAATAAGGCAGTTGATTAGGCAGGCAATTAGGCAGATGATTACGCAGGCAATTACGCAGGCAATAAGGCAGTAAATTAGGCAAGTAATTACGCAGCTAATTAGGCAGGCAATTAAGCAGGCATATTGACAGCCAATTGGGCAGGAAGCAGGCAGTTAATTAGGCAGATATTTAGGCAGGAAATTTGGCAGGAAATAAGGCAGGCAAATAGGCAGGCAACCAATTAGCCAGGCAATTAGGCAGGCAATTAGGCAGTTAATTAGGCAGGCAGTGAGGCAAGCAATTAGGCAGGCAATTAGGCAGTTAATTAGGCAGGCAATTAGGCAGTTAATTCGGCAGGCATTAAGCAGGGAATAAGGCAGTTAATTAGGCAGGCAATTAGGCAGATGATTACGCAGGCAATTAGGCATGCAATTAGGCAGTTAATTAGGCAAGCAATTAGGCAGGTATGCAATTAGGCAGGCAATAAGTCAGGCAATAAGCAGGCATTTAGACAGGTAGGCAATTTGGCAGGCGATTCGGTAGGCAATTAAGCAGGCAATTGGGCAGGCAATAAGGCAGTTAATTAGACAGGCAATTAAGCAGGCAATTAGGCAGGCAATTAGGCAGTTAATTAGGCAGGCAATGAAGCAGGCAATTAAGAAGTAAATAAGGCAGGCAATTTGGCATGTAATAATGCAGGCAATTAGGCAGGCATTTAGGCAGGCAATTAGGCAGTCAATTAAACAGTCAGGCAATTAGGCACGCAATTAGGTAGGCAGGCAATTAGGCAGTATTTTAGACAGGCAGACAATTAGGCAGGTAAATAAATTAGGCAGGCAATTAGTCAGGCTATTAAGCAGGCAATTAGACAGGCAGACAATTAGGCAGGTAGGTAATTAGTCAGGCAATTAGGCAGGAAATTAAGCAGGCAATAAGATAGGCAGGCAATTTGGCAGGCAGGCAATAATGCAGGCAATTAGGCAAGCAATTAGGCAGTTAATTAGCAGGCAATTAGGCAGGCCTTGAAGCAGGCAATAAGGCAGTTAAATAGGCAGGCAATTAGGCAGTTAATTAGGCAGGCAATTAGGCAGTTAATTAGGCAGGCAATTAGGCAGGCAATTAGGCAGGCAATTAGGCAGGCAGGCAATTAGGCAGGTAGACAATTAGGCAGTTAATAAGGAAGGCAAAAAGGCAGGCAATTAGGCAGGCAATTAGGCAGGAAATTAGGTAGGCAATTAGACAGTTAATTAGGCAGTCAATTAGGCAGTCAATTAGGCAGTTAAGAAGGCAGGCAATTAGGCAGGCAATTAGTTAGGCTATTAGGCAAGCAATTAGGCAGTCAATTAAACAGTCAGGTAATTAGTCACGCAATTAGGTAGGCAGGCAATTAGGCAGTTGATTAGACAGGCAGGCAATTAGGCAGGTAAATAAATTAGGCAGGATATTAGTCAGGCTATTAAGCCGGCAATTAGACAGGGAGACAATTAGGCAGGTAGGTAATTAGTCAGGCAATTAGGCAGGCAATTAAGCAGGCAATTAGATAGGCAGGCAATTTAGCAGGCAGGCAATAAGGCAGGCAATTAGGCAAGCAATTAGGCAGGCAATTTGGCATGTAATAAGGCAGGCAATTAGGCACGCAATTAGGCAGGCAATTAGGCAGTCAATTACACAGTCAGGCAATTAGGCACGCAATTAGGTAGGCAGGCAATTAGGCAGTTAATTAGACAGGCAGTCAATTAAGCAGGTAAATAAATAAGGCAAGCAATTAGTCAGGCTATTAAGCAGGCAATTAGACAGGCAGACAATTAGGCAGGTAGGTAATTAGTCAGGCAATTAGGCAGGCAATTAAGCAGGCAATTAGATAGGCAGAAATATTGGCAGGCAATAATGCAGGCAATTAGGCAAGCAATTAGGCAGTTAATTAGGCAGGCAATTAGGCAGGCAATGAAGCAGGCAATTAGGCAGTTAATTAGGCAGGCAATTAGGCAGGCAATGAGGCAGGCAATTAGGCAGATAATTAGGCAGGCAAGTGGGCTGGCAATTTGGCATGCAATTAGGCAGATAATTAGGTAGGCAATTAGGCATTTAATTAGCAGGTAATAAAGCAGTTAATTAGGCAGTTAATTAGGCAGGCAATTAAGCAGTTAATTAGGCAGGCAATTTAGAAGGCAATTAGGCAGGCAATTTGGCAGGCAAGAAGGCAGGAAATTAGGCAGATAATTAGGCAGGCAATTAGGCAGACAATTAGGCAGGCAATTAGGCATTTAATTAGCAGGCAATGAAGCAGTTAATTAGGCAGTTAATTAGGCAGGCAATTAAGCAGTTAATTAGGCAGGCAGGCAATTTAGCAGGTAATTAGGCAGGCAATAAGGCAGTTGATTGGGTAAGCAATTAGGCAGGCAATAAGTCAGGCAATTAAGCAGGCATTTAGACAGGTAGGCAATTTGGCAGGCAATTCGGTAGGCAATTAAGCAGGCAATTGGGCAGGCAATAAGGCAGTTAATTAGACAGGCAATAGAGCAGGCAAATAGGCAGGCAATTAGGCAGTTAATAAGTCAGGCAATTAGGTAGGCAGTTGGGTAGGCAGTTAGGCATGCAATAAGGCAGTTAATTAGGCAGGCAATTAGGCAGGCAATTAGGAAGGCAATAAGGCAGGCAAATAGGCAGCCATATTGACAGCCAATTAGGCAGGCAATTAGGAAGTTAATTAGGCAGATAATTAGGCAGGAAATTTGGCAGGCAATAAGGCAGGCAAATAGGCAGGCAACTAATTAGCCAGGCAATTAGGCAGGCAATTAGGCAAGCAATTAAGCAGGCAATTAGGCAATTAATTAGGCAAGCAATTAGGCAGGCAGGCAATTAGGCAGGCAGATAATAAGGGAGGCAATTAAGCAGTTAATTAGGCAGGCATGCAATTTGGCAGGTAATAATGCAGGCAATAAGGAAAGCAATTAAGCAGGAAATTAGGCAGGCAATTAAGCAGATAATTAAGCACTTAATTAGGCAGGCAATAAGGCAGGCAATTAGGTAGTTAATTAGTCAAGCAAATAGGCAGGCAATTAGGCAGGCAATTAGGTAGTTAATTAGGCAGGCAATTATGCAGGTAATTAGGCAAGCAATTAGTTAGATAAATAGGCAGGCAATGAAGCAGTTAATTAGGCCCGCAATAAGGCAGGCAATTAATAATGTAATTAGGCAGGCAGGCAATTAGGCAGGCAATTAAGCAGTTAATTAGGCAAGCAGGCAATTTGGCAGGTAATAAGGCAGGCAATTAGATAGGCAGGCAATTTGGCATGCAGGCAATAAGGCAGGCAATTAGGCAGTTAATTAGGCATGCAAATAAGCAGATAATTAGGCAGGCAATTAGGCAGGCAATTAGGCAGGCAATTAGGCAGCTATTTAGGCAGTTAATTGGACCTTGCAATTAGGCAGTTTATTAAGCAGGCAATTAGGCAGGCAATTAGGCAGGTAGGCAATTAGGCACGATATATGGTAGGCAGACAATTAGGCAGTCAATTAAACAGGCAGGCAATTAGGCACGCAATTAGGTAGGCAGGCAATTAGGCAGTCAGGCAATTAGGCAGTTAATGAGGCAGGCAGGGAATTTGGCAGACAATAAGGCAGACAATAAAGCAGGCAATTAGAAAGGCAATTAAGCAGTCAATTAGACAAGCAATTAGGCAGTCAATTAGGCAGTTAATTAGGCAGGCAATTAAGCAGGGAATAAGGCAGTTAATTAGGCAGGCACTTAGGCAGATGATTACGTAGGCAATTAGGCAGGCAATAAGGCAGTTAATTAGGCAAGCAATTACGCAGCTAATTAGGCAGGCAATTAGGCAGTTTATTAATCAGGCAATTAGGCAGGCAATTAGGCAGGTAGGCAATTAATCAGTTAATAAGGAAGTCTAAAAGGCAGGCAATTAGGCAGGCAATTAGGCAGGCATATAAACAGTTAATTAGGCAGTCAATTAGGCAGTTAATTATGCATGCCATTAGGCAGTTAATTAGGCAAGCAATTAGGCAGAAAATTAGGCAAACAATTTAGCAGGTTATTAGGCAAGCAATTAGGCAGGCTATTAGGAAGGCAGGCAATTAGGCAGGTTATTAGGCAAGCAATTAGGCAGGCAACTAGAAAGGCAGGCAATTAGGCAGGCAATTAGGCAGGCAATTAGGAAGGCAATTAGGCAGGCAATTAAGGAGTTAATTAGGCAGGCAGGCAATTTGGCATGTAATAAGGCAGGCAATTAGGCAGGCAATTAGGCAGACAATTAGGCAGTCAATTAAACAGTCAGGCAATTAGGTACGCAATTGGGTAGGCAGGCAATTAGGCAGTTAATTAGACAGGCAGGCAATTATGCAGGTAAATATTTAGGCAGGCAATTAGTCAGGCTATTAAGCAGGCAATTAGACAGGCAGACAATTAGGCAGCAAGGTAATTAGTCAGGCAATTAGGCAGGCAATTAAGCAGGAAATTAGGCAGTTAATTAGGCAAGCAATTAGGTAGGCAGGCAATTAGGCAGGCAGGTAATTAGGCAGGCAATTAAGCAGTTAATTAGGTAGGCAAGCAATTTGGCAGGTAACTAGGCAGGCAATAAGGTAAGCAATTAAGCAGGCAATTAGGCAGGCAATTAGGCAGTTAATAAGGCAGGCAATTTGGCAGTTAATTAGGCAGTTAATTAGGCAGGTAATAAGGCAGATAATTAGGCAGGCAATTGGGCAGGCAATTAGGCATGCAATTAGGCAGATAATTAGGCTGGTAATAAGGCAGATAATTAGGCAGGCAATTGGGCAGGCAATTAGGCAGTCAATTAGGCAATCAAGCAATATGGCAGGCATTAAGGCAGGTAATTAGGCAGGCAAATAGTGCAGATAATTAGCAGGCAATAAGAAAGGTAATTAGGCAGGCAATTAGGCAGGCAATAAGGCAGTTTATTAGGCAAGCAATTAGGCAGGCAATTAGGCAGACAATTAGGCAGGCAATTAGGCATTTAATTAGCAGGCAATGAAGCAGTTAATTAGGCAGTTAATTAGGCAGGCAATTAAGCAGTTAATTAGGCAGGCAATTAAGCAGTTAATTAGGCAGGCAGGCAATTTAGCAGGTAATTAGGCAGGCAATAAGGCAGTTGATTGGGTAAGCAATTAGGCAGGCAATTAGGCAGTCAATTAAACAGGCAAGCAATTAGGCACGCAATTAGGTAGGCAGGCAATTAGGCAGTCACGCAATTAGGCAGTCAGGCAATTAGGCGTTTAATTAGGCAGGCAGGGAATTGGACAGGCAAAATGCCAGACAATTAAGCAGGAAATTAGGAAGGCAATTATGCAGGCAATTAGCCAATCAATAAGCAGGCAATTAGGCAATTAATTCGGCAGGCAATTAGGCATTTAATTAGGCAGTAAATTAGGCAGGCAAATAGGCAGGCAGTTAGGCAGTAATTAAGAAGGCAATTAGGCATTTACTTAGGCAGGCAATTAGGCATTTAATTAGCAGGCAATAAAGCAGTTAATTAGGCAGTTAATCAGGCAGGCAATTAAGCAGTTTATAAGCCAGGCAGGCAATTTAGCAGGTCATTAGGCAGGCAATTAGGCAGTTAATAAGGCAGGCAATTAGGCAGAAAATTTGGAAGCAATTAGGCAGGCAATTAGGCTGGCAATAAGGCAGGCAATTGGGCAGTTAATTAGGTAGGCTATTAGGCAATCAAGCAATATGGCAGGCAATTAAGCAGTTAATTAGGCAGGCAAATAGGCAGATAATTAGGCAGGCAATAAGTCAGGCAATTAAGCAGGCATTTAGACAGGTAGGCAATTTGGCAGGCAATTAGGTAGGCAATTAAGCAGGCAATTGGGCAGGCAATAAGGCAGTTAATTAGACAGGCAATTAAGCAGGCAAATAGGCAGGCAATTAGGCAGTTAATAAGTCAGGCAATTAGGTAGGCAGTTGGGTAGGCAGTTAGGCATGCAATAAGGCAGTTAATTAGGCAGGCAATTAGGCAGGCAATTAGGAAGGCAATAAGGCAGGCAAATAGGCAGGCATATTGACAGCCAATTAGGCAGGCAATTAGGAAGTTAATTAGGCAGATGATTAGGCAGGAAATTTGGCAGGCAATAAGGCAGGCAAATAGGCAGGCAACTAATTAGCCAGGCAATTAGGCAGGCAATTAGGCAAGCAATTAAGCAGGCAATTAGGCAATTAATTAGGCAAGCAATTAGGCAGGCAGGCAATTAGGCAGGCAGATAATAAGGGTGGCAATTAAGCAGTTAATTAGGCAGGCATGCAATTTGGCAGGTAATAAATCAGGCAATAAGGAAAGCAATTAAGCAGGAAATTAGGCAGGCAATTAAGCAGATAATTAAGCACATAATTAGGCAGGCAATAAGGCAGGCAATTAGGTAGTTAATTAGTCAAGCAAATAGGCAGGCAATTAGGCAGGCAATAAGGTATTTAATTAGGCAGGCAATTATGCAGGTAATTAGGCAAGCAATTAGTTAGATAAATAGGCAGGCAATGAAGCAGTTAATTAGGCCCGCAATAAGGCAGGCAATTAATAATGTAATTAGGCAGGCAGGCAATTAGGCAGGCAATTAAGCAGTTAATTACGCAAACAGGCAATTGGGCAGGTAATAAGGCAGGCAATTAGATAGGCAGGCAATTTGGCATGCAGGCAATAAGGCAGGCAATTAGGCAGTTAATTAGGCATGCAATTAGGCAGGCAATTAGGCAGGCAATTAGGCAGCTATTTAGGCAGTTAATTGGACCTTGCAATTAGGCAGTTTATTAAGCAGGCAATTAGGCAGGCAATTAGGCAGGTAGGCAATTAGGCACGCAATAAGGTAGGCAGGCAATTAGGCAGTTAATTAAACAGGCAGGCAATTAGGCACGCAATTAGGTAGGCAGGCAATTAGGCAGTCAGGCAATTAGGCAGTTAATGAGGCAGGCAGATAATTTGGCAGACAATAAGGCAGACAATAAAGCAGGCAATTAGAAAGGCAATTAAAAAGGCAATTAGACAAGCAATTAGGCAGTCAATTAGGCAGTTAATTAGGCAGGCAATTAAGCAGGGAATAAGGCAGTTAATTAGGCAGGCACTTAGGCAGATGATTACGTAGGCAATTAGGCAGGCAATAAGGCAGTTAATTAGGCAAGCAATTACGCAGCTAATTAGGCAGGCAATTAGGCAGTTAATTAGGCAGGCAGGCAATTTGGCAAGTAATTTTGCAGGCAATTAGGCAGGCAATTAGACAGGCAATTAGGCAGCTATTTAGGCAGTTAATTGGACCTTGCAATTAGGCAGTTTATTAAGCAGGCAATTAGGCAGGCAATTAGGCAGGTAGGCAATTAATCAGTTAATAAGGAAGGCTAAAAGGCAGGCAATTAGGCAGGCAATTAGGCAGGCATATAAACAGTTAATTAGGCAGTCAATTAGGCAGTTAATTATGCATGCCATTAGGCAGTTAATTAGGCAAGCAAATAGGCAGAAAATTAGGCAAACAATTTAGCAGGTTATTAGGCAAGCAATTAGGCAGGCAATTAGGAAGGCAGGCAATTAGGCAGGTTATTAGGCAAGCAATTAGGCAGGCAACTAGAAAGGCAGGCAATTAGGCAGGCAATTAGGCAGGCAATTAGGCAGGCAATTAAGGAGTTAATTAGGCAGGCAGGCAATTTGGCATGTAATAAGGCAGGCAATTAGGCAGGCAATTAGGCAGACAATTAGGCAGTCAATTAAACAGTCAGGCAATTAGGTACGCAATTGGGTAGGCAGGCAATTAGGCAGTTAATTAGACAGGCAGTTAATTAGACAGGCAGGCAATTAGGCAGGTAAATAAATTAGGCAGGCAATTAGTCAGGCTATTAAGCAGGCAATTAGACAGGCAGACAATTAGGCAGCAAGGTAATTAGTCAGGCAATTAGGCAGGCAATTAAGCAGGAAATTAGGCAGTTAATTAGGCAAGCAATTAGGTAGGCAGGCAATTAGGCAGGCAGGTAATTAGGCAGGCAATTAAGCAGTTAATTAGGTAGGCAAGCAATTTGGCAGGTAACTAGGCAGGCAATAAGGTAAGCAATTAAGCAGGCAATTAGGCAGGCAATTAGGCAGGCAATAAGGCAGGCAATTTGGCAGTTAATTAGGCAGTTAATTAGGCAGGTAATAAGGCAGATAATTAGGCAGGCAATTGGGCAGGCAATTAGGCAGGCAATTGGGCAGGCAATTAGGCATGCAATTAGGCAGATAATTAGGCAGGTAATAAGGCAGATAATTAGGCAGGCAATTGGGCAGGCAATTAGGCATGCAATTAGGCAGATAATTAGGCAGTTAATTAGGCCCGCAATTAGGCAGTTAATTAAGCCCGCAATTAGGCAGGCAATTAAGCAGTTAATTAGGCAGGCAAATAGGTAGTTTATTTGGCAAGCAATAAGGCAGGCAATTAGGCAGAAAATTAGGCAGGCAATTAAGCAGGAAATTAGGCAGTTAATTAGGCAAGCAATTAGGTAGGCAGGCAATTAGGCAGGCAGGTAATTAGGCAGGCAATTAAGCAGGCAAATAGGTAGTTTATTTGGCAAGCAATAAGGCAGGCAATTAGGCAGAAAATTAGGCAGGCAATTAAGCAGGAAATTAGGCAGTTAATTAGGCAAGCAATTAGGTAGGCAGGCAATTAGGCAGGCTGGTAATTAGGCAGGCAATTAAGCAGTTAATTAGGTAGGCAAGCAATTTGGCAGGTAACTAGGCAGGCAATAATGTAAGCAATTAAGCAGGCAATTAGGCAGGCAATTAGGCAGGCAATTAGGCAGGCAATAAGGCAGGCAATTTGGCAGTTAATTAGGCAGTTAATTAGGCAGGTAATAAGGCAGATAATTAGGCAGGCAATTGGGAAGGCAATTAGGCATGCAATTAGGCAGATAATTAGGCAGGTAATAAGGCAGATAATTAGACAGGCAATTGGGCAGGCAATTAGGCATGCAATTAGGCAGATAATTAGGCAGTTAATTAGGCAGTTAATTAGGCCCGCAATTAGGCAGGCAATTAAGCAGTTAATTAGGCAAGCAGCAATTTGACAGGTAATTAGGCAGGCAATTAGGCAGGTAATTATGCAGGTAATTAGGCAGTTAATTAGGCAGGCAATTAGGCATTTAATTAGGCAGGCAATTAGGCAGGCAAATAGGTAGTTTATTTGGCAAGCAATAAGGCAGGCAATTAGGCAGAAAATTAGGCAGGCAATTAAGCAGGAAATTAGGCAGTTAATTAGGCAAGCAATTAGGTAGGCAGGCAATTAGGCAGTTACGTAATTAGGCAGGCAATTAAGCAGTTAATTAGGTAGGCAAGCAATTTGGCAGGTAACTAGGCAGGCAATAAGGTAAGCAATTAAGCAGGCAATTAGGCAGGCAATTAAGCAGTTAATTAGGCAGGCAATTAGGCAGGCAATAAGGCAGGCAATTGGGTAGTTAATTGGGCAGCCAATTAGACAGATAATTAGGCAGGAAATTGGGTAGGCAATTAGGTAGTTTATTAGGCAAGCAATAAGGCAGGCAATTAGGCAGAAAATTAGGCAGGCAATTGAGCAGGCAATTAGGCAGTTAATTAGGCAAGCAATTGGGTAGGCAGGCAATTGGGCAGGCAGGTAATTAGGCAGGCAATTAAGCAGTTAATTAGGTAGGCAGGCAATTTGGCAGGTAACTAGGCAGGCAATAAGGTAAGCAATTAAGCAGGCAATTAGGCAGGCAATTAGGCAGGCAATTAAGCAGTTAATTAGGCAGGCAATTAGGCAGGCAATAAGGCAGGCAATTAGGTAGTTAATTGGGCAGGCAATTAGACAGATAATTAGCAGGCTATTGGGTAAGCAATTAGGCAAGCAATTAGGCAGATAATTAGGCAGGCGATAAAGCAGTTAATTAGGCAGTTAAATAGGCATACAATTAGGCAGTTAATTAGGCAGGCAATAATCAGGCAATTAGGCAGGCAATTAGGCAGTTAATTAGGCAAGCAATTAGGCAGGTAATTAGGTAGTTTATTAGGCAAGCAGTTAGGCAGACAATTAGGCAGGCAATAAGGTAGGCAATTAGGCAGTTAATTAGGCAAGCAATTAGGCAGACAGGCAATTAGGCAGGCTTGTAATTAGATAGGCAATTAAGCAGTAATTAGGCAGGCAATTAGGCAGTTTATTAGGCAGGCAATGAAGCAGGAAGTTAGGCAGTTAATTTGGCAGGCAAAAAAGCAGTTAATTAAGGCAGGCAATTAAGAAGGGAATAAGGCAGTTTATTAGGCAGGCAATTAGGCAGATAGTTAGGCAGGCTATAAGGCAGTTAATTAGGCCCGCAATTAGGCAGGCAATTAAGCAAGCAATTAGGCAGTTAATTAGGCAAGCAATTAGGAAGGCAATTAGGCAGTTAGTTAGGCAGGCAATTAGGCAGGCAATGAGGCAGGCAATCAGGCAGTTAATTAGGAAGGCAATTAAGCAGTTAATTAGGCAGGCAATTAAGCAGTTAATAAGACAGGCTTATAGGCAGGCAAATAGGCAGGCAATTAGGCAGGCAATTAGGAAGGATAATAGCCAGTTAATTAAGCAGGCAATTAGACAGTTAATAAGGCAGGCAATTAGGAAGGCAATTAAGCAGGCAATTAACCAGGTAGGCAGGCAATTAGGCAGGCAGCTAGGCAGGCAATTAGGCAGGCAATTAGGCAGGCAATTAGGCAGTTAATTAGGCAGGCAAATAGGCAGTAAACTAGGGAAGCAATTAGGCAGGCAATTATGCATGCAATTAAGCAATAAATTAGGCAGGCAGGCAATTTGGCAGGTAATTAGGGAGACAATTAGGCAGGCAATTAGGCAGGCAATTAGCATACCTTTAGGCAGTTAATTAGGCAGGCAATTATGCAGGCAAAAAGGCAGGCAATTAGGCAGTTAATATGGCAGGCAATTAGGCAGGCAATAGAGCAAACAATTAGGCAGGCAATAAGACAGTTAATTAGGTAATCAATTAGGCAGGCAATTAGGCAGTTAATTAGGCAGGCAATTAGGCAGATAATTAGGCAAGCAATTAGGCAAGAACTAAGGCAGATAATTAGGCAGGCAATTAGGCAGTTAATGAGGCCCGCAATAAGGAAGGCAATTAAGAAGGCAGGCAATTAGGCAGGCAATTAAGCAGTTAATTAGGCAAGCAGGCAATTTGGCAGGTAATTAGGCAGGCCATTAGCAGGCCATTAAGCAGGCAATTAGGCTGTTAATTACGCAGGCAATTAGGCAGGCAATTAGGCAATTTATTACGCAGGCAATTGGGCAGGCCATTAGGTAGTTTATTAGGCAAGCAATAAGGCAGGCAATTAGGCAGACAATTATGCAGGCAATTAGGCAGTTAATTAGCAAGCAATTAGGCAGCTAGGCAATTAGGCAGGCAGGTAAAAAAGCAGGCAATTAAGCAGTTAATTAGGCAGGCAAGCAATTTGGCAGGTAATTAGGCAGGCAATAAGGTAAGCAATTAAGCAGGCAATTAGGCAGGCAAGTAGGCAGGCAAGTAGGCAGGCAATTGAGCAGATAATTAAGCAGATAATTAGGCAGGCAATAAGGCAGGCAATTAGGCAGTTAATTAGGCAAGCAAATAGGCAGGCAATTAGGTAGTTAATTAGGCAGGCAATTATGCAGGTAATTTGGCAAGCAATTAGTTAGATAGATAGGCAGGCAATAAAACAGTTAATTAGGCCCGCAATAAGGCAGGCAATAAAAAATGTAATTAGGCAGGCAATTAGGCAGGCAATTAAGCAGTTAATTAGGCAAGCAGGCAATTTGGCAGGTAATAAGGCAGGCAATTAGGCAGGCAATTAGGCAGGAAATTAGGCAGGCAATAAGGCAGGCAATTAGGCAGGCAGGCAATTAGGCATGCAATTAAGAAGTTAATTAGGCAGGCAGGCAATTTGGCATGTAATAAGGGAGGCAATTAGGCAGGAAATTAGGCAGTCAATTAAACAGTCTGGCAATTTGGTACGCAATTAGGTAGGCAAGCAATTAGGCAGTTAATTAGACAGGCAGGCAATTAGGTAGGTAAATAAATTAGGCAGGCAATTAGTCAGGCTATTAAGCAGGCAATTAGACAGTCAGACAATTAGGCAGGTAGGTAATTAGTCAGGCAATTAGGCAGGCAATTAAGCAGACAATTAGATAGGCAGGCAATTTGGCAGGCAGGCAATAATGCAGGCAATTAGGCAAGCAATTAGGCAGGCAATTAGGCAGGCAATGAAGCAGGCAATTAAAAAGTTAATTAGGCAGGCAATTAGCAAGCAATGAGGCAGGCAATTAGGCAGTTAATTAGGCAGGCAATTAGGCAGATATATAGCAGGCAATTATGCAGGCAATTAGGCATGCAATTAGGCAGATATTAAGTCAGGCAATTAGGCAGTTAATTAGAACCGCAATTAGGCAGGCAATTAGGTGGCACGGCAGGTAGGTAATTAATCAGGCAATTAGGCAGGCAATTTGGCAGTTAATTAGGCTGTCAGTTAGTCAGTTAATTAGACAGGCAATTAGGCAGTTAATTAAGCAGGCAATTAGGCAGTTAATTAAGCAGGCAATTAGGCAGTTAATAGGACAGGCTTATAGGCAGGCAAATAGGCAGTCAATTAGGCAGGCAATTAGGAAGGATAATAGCCAGTTAATTAAGCAGGCAATTAGACAGTTAATAAGGCAGGCAATTAGGAAGGCAATTAAGCAGGCAATTAACCAGGTAGGCAGGCAATTAGGCAGGCAGCTAGGCAGGCAATTAGGCAGGCAATTAGGCAGTTAATTAGGCAGGCAATAAGGCAGGCAATTAGGCAGTTAATTAGGCAGGCAAATAGGTAGTTTATTAGGAAGGCAATTAGGCAGGCAATTAGGCAGTTAATTAAGCAGGCAATTAGGCAGTAAATTAAGCAGGCAATTAGGCAGTAAACTAGGGAAGCAATTAGGCAGGCAGGCAATTATGCATGCAATTAAGCAATAAATTAGGCAGGCAGGCAATTTGGCAGGTAATTAGGGAGACAATTAGGCAGGCAATTAGGCAGGCAATTAGCATACCTTTAGGCAGTTAATTAGGCAGGCAAAAAGGCAGGCAATTAGGCAGTTAATATGGCAGGCAATTAGGCAGGCAATAGAGCAAACAATTAGGCAGGCAATAAGACAGTTAATTAGGCAATCAATTAGGCAGGCAATTAGGCAGTTAATTAGGCAGGCAATTAGGCAGATAATTAGGCAAGCAATTAGGCAAGAACTAAGGCAGATAATTAGGCAGGCAATTAGGCAGTTAATGAGGCCCGCAATTAGGAAGGCAATTAAGAAGGCAGGCAATTAGGCAGGCAATTAAGCAGTTAATTAGGCAAGCAGGCAATTTGGCAGGTAATTAGGCAGGCCATTAGCAGGCCATTAGGCAGCCAATTAGGCTGTTAATTAGGCAGGCAATTAGGCAATTTATTACGCAGGCAATTGGGCAGGCCATTAGGTAGTTTATTAGGCAAGCAATAAGGCAGGCAATTAGGCAGACAATTATGCAGGCAATTAGGCAGTTAATTAGCAAGCAATTAGGCAGCTAGGCAATTAGGCAGGCAGGTAAAAAAGCAGGCAATTAAGCAGTTAATTAGGCAGGCAAGCAATTTGGCAGGTAATTAGGCAGGCAATAAGGTAAGCAATTAAGCAGGCAATTAGGCAGGCAATTAGGCAGGCAAGTAGGCAGGCAATTGAGCAGATAATTAAGCAGATAATTAGGCAGGCAATAAGGCAGGCAATTAAGCAGTTAATTAGGCAAGCAAATAGGCAGGCAATTAGGTAGTTAATTAGGCAGGCAATTATGCAGGTAATTAGGCAAGCAATTAGTTAGATAGATAGGCAGGCAATAAAACAGTTAATTAGGCCCGCAATAAGGCAGGCAATAAAAAATGTAATTAGGCAGGCAATTAGGCAGGCAATTAAGCAGTTAATTAGGCAAGCAGGCAATTTGGCAGGTAATAAGGCAGGAAATTAGGCAGGCAATTAGGCAGGCAATTAGGCAGGCAATTAGGCAGTTAATTTAGCAGGCAATTAGGCAGTTAATTAGGCAGGCAATTAGGCAGTTAATTAGGCAGGGAATTAGGCATTTAATTAGGCAGGCAATTAGGCAGATGATTATGCAGGCAATTAGACTGGAAATAAAGCAGTTAATTAGGCTGGCAGGCAATTTGGCAGGTAATTTGGCAGGCAATGAGGCAGGCAATTAGGCCGGCAATTAGATAGGCAGGCAATTTAGCAGGCTGGCAATAAGGCAGGAAATTAAGCAGTTTATTAGGCAGGCAATTTGGCAGGTAATTTGGCAGGCAATTAAGCAGTTAATTAGGCATGCAAATAGGCAGATAATTAGGCAGGCAATAAGGCAGGCAATTAGGCAGGCAATAAGGCAGTTAATTGGGCAAGCAATTAGGCAGTCAATAAAACAGGCAGGCAATTAGGCATGTAATTAGGTAGGCAGGCAACTAGGCACATAATTAGGCATGGAGGGAATTTGGCAGGCAATAAGGCAGGCAATTAGGAAGGCAATTAAGCAGGCAATTAAACAAGCAATTAGGATGTCAATTAGGCAAATAATTAGGCAGGCAATTAGGCAGTTAATAAGGCAGAAAATTAGGCAGGCAAATAGGCAGGCAGTTAGGCAGTTAATTAAGCTGACAATTAGGCAGGCAATTAGGCAGGCAATTAGGCAATCAAGCAATATGGCAAGCATTTAGGCAGGTATTAGGCAGGCAATTAAGCAGGCAATTAGGCAGTTAATTAGGCAAGCAATTAGGCAGGCAAATAGGCAGGTAATTAGGGAGGCAATTAAGCAGTTAATTAGGCACGCAAGCAATTTGGCAGATAATTAGGCAGGCAGGTAATTAGGGAGGCAATTAAGTAGTTAATTAGGCAGGCAAGCAATTTGGCAGGTAATTAGGCAGGCAATAAGGTAAGCAATTAAGCAGGAAATTAGGCAGGCAATTAGGCAGGCAATTAAGCAGTTAATTAGGAAGGCTATTAGGCAAGCAATTAGGCAGTAAATTAAGCAGGTGATTAGGCAGGCAGGCAATTAGGCAGGCAGGTAATTAGGCTGGCATGCAATTAGGCAGGTATGCAATAAGGCAGGCAATAAGTCAGGCAATAAGCAGGCATTTAGACAGGTAGGCAATTTGGCAGGCGATTCGGTAGGCAATTAAGCAGGAAATTGGGCAGGCAATAAGGCAGTTAATTAGACAGGCAATTAAGCAGGCAAATAGGCAGGCAATTAGGCAGTTAATAAGTCAGGCAGTTAGTTAGGCAGTTGGGTAGGATATTAGGCAGGCAATAAGGCAGTTAATTAGGCAGGCAATTAGACAGGCAATTAGGAAGGCAATAAGGCAGGCAACCAATTAGCCAGGCAATTAGGCAGGCAATTAGGCAGTTAATTAGGCAGGCAATTAGGCAGTTAATTCGGCAGGCAATTAAGCAGGGAATAAGGCAGTTGATTAGGCAGGCAATTAGGCAGATGATTACGCAGGCAATTAGGCAGGCAATAAGGCAGTAAATTAGGCAAGTAATTACGCAGCTAATTAGGCAGGCAATTAAGCAGGCATATTGACAGCCAATTGGGCAGGAAGCAGGCAGTTAATTAGGCAGATATTTAGGCAGGAAATTTGGCAGGAAATAAGGCAGGCAAATAGGCAGGCAACCAATTAGCCAGGCAATTAGGCAGGCAATTAGGCAGTTAATTAGGCAGGCAGTGAGGCAAGCAATTAGGCAGGCAATTAGGCAGTTAATTAGGCAGGCAATTAGGCAGTTAATTCGGCAGGCATTAAGCAGGGAATAAGGCAGTTAATTAGGCAGGCAATTAGGCAGATGATTACGCAGGCAATTAGGCATGCAATTAGGCAGTTAATTAGGCAAGCAATTAGGCAGGTATGCAATTAGGCAGGCAATAAGTCAGGCAATAAGCAGGCATTTAGACAGGTAGGCAATTTGGCAGGCGATTCGGTAGGCAATTAAGCAGGCAATTGGGCAGGCAATAAGGCAGTTAATTAGACAGGCAATTAAGCAGGCAATTAGGCAGGCAATTAGGCAGTTAATTAGGCAGGCAATGAGGCAGGCAATTAAGAAGTAAATAAGGCAGGCAATTTGGCATGTAATAATGCAGGCAATTAGGCAGGCATTTAGGCAGGCAATTAGGCAGTCAATTAAACAGTCAGGCAATTAGGCACGCAATTAGGTAGGCAGGCAATTAGGCAGTATTTTAGACAGGCAGACAATTAGGCAGGTAAATAAATTAGGCAGGCAATTAGTCAGGCTATTAAGCAGGCAATTAGACAGGCAGACAATTAGGCAGGTAGGTAATTAGTCAGGCAATTAGGCAGGAAATTAAGCAGGCAATAAGATAGGCAGGCAATTTGGCAGGCAGGCAATAATGCAGGCAATTAGGCAAGCAATTAGGCAGTTAATTAGGCAGGCAATTAGGCAGGCCTTGAAGCAGGCAATAAGGCAGTTAAATAGGCAGGCAATTAGGCAGTTAATTAGGCAGGCAATTAGGCAGTTAATTAGGCAGGCAATTAGGCAGGCAATTAGGCAGGCAATTAGGCAGGCAGGCAATTAGGCAGGTAGACAATTAGGCAGTTAATAAGGAAGGCAAAAAGGCAGGCAATTAGGCAGGCAATTAGGCAGGCAATTAGGTAGGCAATTAGACAGTTAATTAGGCAGTCAATTAGGCAGTTAAGAAGGCAGGCAATTAGGCAGGCAATTAGTTAGGCTATTAGGCAAGCAATTAGGCAGTCAATTAAACAGTCAGGTAATTAGTCACGCAATTAGGTAGGCAGGCAATTAGGCAGTTGATTAGACAGGCAGGCAATTAGGCAGGTAAATAAATTAGGCAGGATATTAGTCAGGCTATTAAGCAGGCAATTAGACAGGGAGACAATTAGGCAGGTAGGTAATTAGTCAGGCAATTAGGCAGGCAATTAAGCAGGCAATTAGATAGGCAGGCAATTTAGCAGGCAGGCAATAAGGCAGGCAATTAGGCAAGCAATTAGGCAGGCAATTTGGCATGTAATAAGGCAGGCAATTATGCACGCAATTAGGCAGGCAATTAGGCAGTCAATTACACAGTCAGGCAATTAGGCACGCAATTAGGTAGGCAGGCAATTAGGCAGTTAATTAGACAGGCAGTCAATTAAGCAGGTAAATAAATAAGGCAAGCAATTAGTCAGGCTATTAAGCAGGCAATTAGACAGGCAGACAATTAGGCAGGTAGGTAATTAGTCAGGCAATTAGGCAGGCAATTAAGCAGGCAATTAGATAGGCAGAAATATTGGCAGGCAATAATGCAAGCAATTAGGCAAGCAATTAGGCAGTTAATTAGGCAGGCAATTAGGCAGGCAATGAAGCAGGCAATTAGACAGTTAATTAGGCAGGCAATTAGGCAGGCAATGAGGCAGGCAATTAGGCAGATAATTAGGCAGGCAAGTGGGCTGGCAATTTGGCATGCAATTAGGCAGATAATTAGGTAGGCAATTAGGCATTTAATTAGCAGGTAATAAAGCAGTTAATTAGGCAGTTAATTAGGCAGGCAATTAAGCAGTTAATTAGGCAGGCAATTTAGAAGGCAATTAGGCAGGCAATTTGGCAGGCAATAAGGCAGGAAATTAGGCAGATAATTAGGCAGGCAATTAGGCAGACAATTAGGCAGGCAATTAGGCATTTAATTAGCAGGCAATGAAGCAGTTAATTAGGCAGTTAATTAGGCAGGCAATTAAGCAGTTAATTAGGCAGGCAGGCAATTTAGCAGGTAATTAGGCAGGCAATAAGGCAGTTGATTGGGTAAGCAATTAGGCAGGCAATAAGTCAGGCAATTAAGCAGGCATTTAGACAGGTAGGCAATTTGGCAGGCAATTCGGTAGGCAATTAAGCAGGCAATTGGGCAGGCAATAAGGCAGTTAATTAGACAGGCAATTAAGCAGGCAAATAGGCAGGCAATTAGGCAGTTAATAAGTCAGGCAATTAGGTAGGCAGTTGGGTAGGCAGTTAGGCATGCAATAAGGCAGTTAATTAGGCAGGCAATTAGGCAGGCAATTAGGAAGGCAATAAGGCAGGCAAATAGGCAGCCATTTTGACAGCCAATTAGGCAGGCAATTAGGAAGTTAATTAGGCAGATAATTAGGCAGGAAATTTGGCAGGCAATAAGGCAGGCAAATAGGCAGGCAACTAATTAGCCAGGCAATTAGGCAGGCAATTAGGCAAGCAATTAAGCAGGCAATTAGGCAATTAATTAGGCAAGCAATTAGGCAGGCAGGCAATTAGGCAGGCAGATAATAAGGGAGGCAATTAAGCAGTTAATTAGGCAGGCATGCAATTTGGCAGGTAATAATGCAGGCAATAAGGAAGCAATTAAGCAGGAAATTAGGCAGGCAATTAAGCAGATAATTAAGCACTTAATTAGGCAGGCAATAAGGCAGGCAATTAGGTAGTTAATTAGTCAAGCAAATAGGCAGGCAGTTAGGCAGGCAATTAGGTAGTTAATTAGGCAGGCAATTATGCAGGTAATTAGGCAAGCAATTAGTTAGATAAATAGGCAGGCAATGAAGCAGTTAATTAGGCACGCAATAAGGCAGGCAATTAATAATGTAATTAGGCAGGCAGGCAATTAGGCAGGCAATTAAGCAGTTAATTAGGCAAGCAGGCAATTTGGCAGGTAATAAGGCAGGCAATTAGATAGGCAGGCAATTTGGCATGCA
>NW_026962746.1:0-30498 GCF_032445375.1 Bacillus rossius redtenbacheri
GTGCGCTCTCACACAATTATACACACCTGGCGCAACTAGAAAAAGGATGTTGCTTTTGGTCGGCGGAACATCGGGTGGAAAGTCGACCTTCATGAGATGGGCTCACCGAGATGAACGCTCCTCCACGCACAGCACCGCCGCCACGCTCGGCTCGGCGAGAACGGAAACAACGGTCCGCATCAACAATCGATAGATATGTGTTCCAAATATTTGGTTGTGTGCAACGAGGCAGCGTACATAGATGCTCCCATGCTGAAATTATAACTGGTTCGGATATCTTGGAAAAGCGAGCCATGTACGCTCAAACACACACAAATTTAACCCCATTCGCATACGTAGTTGGTGTATCAAATCAACTACCAAGATTGGGCACGACAAATCGTCGAGCCCAAATCGCCGATGATGCCATTAGATCTAGGCTGGCTCTATTTGAATTGGTAGTGAAATTCTCTCCGTCATCATCAGGAAATACTCTCAGAGATTATGATTTAAGAACTGTGAAAAGGTGTAGTTTCGACGAAAGAGCTGCGCCTAGGCATTTGAGCAATTTGATATACGCTACGTTTAGGGACGAGACAATTATGATTCCTTCAGATTGGAGATCCCCCATTCTCGAACGCTTCATGATTCAAAACAACCCGCTCTATGCCCTTCTCGAATCAGCAGGAATAAAATTCGACCCATTTGGGTGCATACCGCTGAATGTTTTGAGGACAAAAGTAGAGTCTGTTTTGAACGACAAAAAATTCAGTGACAAATTCAAGGATTGGGCGAGTGTTAAATTGATGCTATTTGCGGCAGATAGCGGTCATTATACTCTGGACGATGCGCAAAAGACAGTGAGGGGGCTGCGCAATCACGACCCGAAGTCGTTGATGGCAAGGACGGCTGATATTTTGATAAATCACGTAGGCAAACTAATGGTGCCATCGCCGGATGAAGATATAACTTTCCTTGAAGTACAGCGGAAATTGTTTAGTGTTCTGAATCAAGACCCCTACCTTACAGCAACGGTATTTTCCGCAATAAAATTTAAATATGCAGATAACATTGCCAAATGGGACGAAGTTTAGACTGGTACGTATGGTCAATTTAGATAACTTCACATCCACTTAATTTTTTTCTATCAGTTTTCGTTCGTACACGAATTTGCGTTCGTACATCATGCAGAATCGCAAATTCATGATTTTGCGTTCGTGCACCGTGCACAATCGCAAATTCGTGAATTTGCGTTCGTCCAACTTACCTGATCGCAAATTCGTGAATTTGCGTTCGTACATCATGCAGAA
The DNA here is from genome assembly GCF_032445375.1 of Bacillus rossius redtenbacheri. Classification (NCBI taxonomy): domain Eukaryota; kingdom Metazoa; phylum Arthropoda; class Insecta; order Phasmatodea; family Bacillidae; genus Bacillus; species Bacillus rossius. The sequence goes on from NW_026962746.1 coordinate 1,290, forward strand.
TCGCAAATTCGTGAATTTGCGTTCGTACATCATGCAGAATCGCAAATTCGTGAATTTGCGTTCGTACATCTTACCTCATCGCTAATTCACGAATTTCCGTTCGTACATCGTGCACACCAATCGCAAATTCGTGAATTTGCGTTCGTACATCGTGCACAATCGCAAATTCGTGAATTTGCGTTCGTGCACGTTACCTGAGTTTGGGTGATTGGGTAGTGGAAGCAGGGTAGTGGAAGCAAAAAAAACAATGTCTAATAACGTCTGTTTTATTTATACAAATATAGTTACAGCTAGTCACTTTCATATTCTTCACTTGCCGACTCCTCAAAGTCAGTATCATCATCGTCATCACTCGCACTCTCGATCATCCCTCTAATAATTCTGGTTTGTGAGAGATAAATGCCAATCGCCACCACTGAAACTACAAAGCTCCAGAAACGCTTTAGCAAGCCGTTCGCGTGATCATGGCGACCCCGTTGATTACTCAAAGTTTTTAAAGTGAAAGAGAGTTGATTTGCAACAAACCCATTTTCCATAGTCATGAGATCAATCTTCTTTAACCCCACTTTACTCTGTTGCGTGTCATCGATGTGGTGTATGAAGAAAGCCAAAGGCGCGCAAAGAGATCCGTCCATCGACATGGCTAGTCGCGAGCTGTTCTTCATTGCCAGTATTTGACTGGCAACAACTCTGCCTATCACGCTGACTGGTGAATAGAGAACTTGTGGGTGTACACATTGTCCTTCCCGAGTCCAAATTTAAATTTTGATAGGTCGGAAGTTTTGCTGCACACACCCTTTTTGTCCGTGTTTGTTGGACAACTTGTGACCGACGCCCAAGGGTTTGTAATACTCATAATGTACGAATATTATTCCTAGCGGTTTCTGCCAATCGCTCCATATATTGCACTTTTCAAAAGAAGATGAGTCTTCGTAGCTGAGGATATAACGGTAGCGACCCTTTATTTCTACAGAATTCACCACTAACCTCGGTGAACCAATTATTTTTAAAGGTTCTGCGCAGTGGAGGGTCCCAAATATGATAGAACCGCAAACTTCTTGGTTTGTGGGGGAATATTCGATACCGTCGGGTAACTTTGTGATTTTCTTGCTACGAACCTCGTATTGAACTTTGGCTTGTAGCGTTATAGACACCAACTTCTTCGGCCCGGTTCTCGACAGTCTTTCGTCCAACACAATACCATCCTCATTGGTTCCTCCACCCACATCACCAAAGGCAGCCCACAAAATACAGTGATCTGCGAACGCGAAATTCTCATCCATTTTGTTTTCGCACTCGGAATTATTTTCCGCCAAGTGCAATTCGTAGTTTTTCTTCACGGTCGAGTTTGCAGGTAGTGGCCAATTGATTGTCACTCTTCCCAGTATGGTGTTTTCCGTGGTCTGACAATGTGTGCGCCCAAGCGTGCCTCTGGCTTTGAGTGCAGAGCAGGTTAACCAGCCCAGTTGGATCCAAGGGTTTGGAACTTCTCGAACGATTAGCAGAACCCATTTCGACAGCGATAATCTTTCGTTTAGGCACCAACTTGGACAAAAAGCGGTCGTAAGCGTCGAGATCTGGAAAAGGAATTAAATCGCTCAATACAAATCCATCAATTTCCTTAGTTGGAATGAGCATTTTATCTTTGGATATATGATCAAACTTCTCTGATAAACCGGGAGGCACCACATCAGAATGGGACAATATGGCCTGGTGCGTATAGTCCCTCGGATTGCTGCTTTTTTGGTGGTTTGTAACACTAGTCTGTAGGTCTCCTTCTGCGGGGTGTGCAAGTGCACAATGATACCCGATTGTTCTTTCAAATGCAGCTTTCAACATGGGAGTTGTGAGTTCTGCAGAATGACCCTTGAGATTTGCCACGCTGACTGTTATTTTTACACCCTTTTGCGCAAAAGTCAGATTACTCATTCTAGTCACCAACGGCCCGCATAAAGTGAGGGGATGAGACGTCTCGAATGCGTCAGCCCATATTCTTTGATGTTCGTAAGGTGTTATGCAGAAATCAAAATGCGGGTCGAAGCGCATAACAGCGCCCCCTTTGGTAAGTATGTTGAGGAATTCGCTCCCAATCAACCTGAACGCGATTGTTGGCCACTTCTTTTTCAAACCCTCGAGAAAGGTGACATCTGTTTTTGCCCAACCAAAAGTTAACCAACCATCGATCGCAATCATACGACCTCCTTTGATTTTTTCTTTTTCGAGTCTCATTTTGATGTCGTCGACCACGGATACTGGATCCAGTCGGGGGGAGCTGATGGTCAGCATGGAAAATGTCAAATTTCACCCGCACCTTTCATGTCTTTGTTCGTTACGGGGCATATAAATTTGTTTGCATCGGCGGGATAAAAAAGAGCGCTGGAATTCTTAGTTCTGTTATTGACGAACCGAGATATCGTGCTGCAGAGATGGTGGATTTTGTCCATTTTTGACCGTCAACTGCCATGTAGATAGTTTTCGAGTCTTGGGCCATCGCTGCTGTGTTTTTGTTGGAAATTGCAAAGAACAATCCACCGGTCTCGAATCGGGTCCGTAGAAACTGTGCTATGTTATTTCTGCGCTTAATTCCTTTGCGCCACAAAACAAAATGAATAGCGCGTTCGAACAATTTACCAACCGTGATGAATGTCTTGTTTCCGGCACTGTCGATATCCGGAGCATCTTCGAGAGACTCGTCCCAAAATTCTGTGTATTTGCGCAGTACCAGATCTGCTTGCGGCGGGTCGTCGATCATGCAGTGACGGCTCATTTCAATCATTACACTGATGAAGTCGGAAGAATTTTCCTCCGAAGATGCCCTTCGTTGGTGCGTTTGTATTTGGTCGGCTTCTCGTCTGAAGAGCCTGGACGATCAATGGAAATACCACCGTCCGAGTGTATACAAGTGGTATGTCATTACCCACCTTTGGACGTAAAGTCAATTTATAAGATAGCTCCCTTTTGTTGGCGTACACGTGTCCTCCTCGGATGTTATTCGTCATGAACGTTGGTATCATTTGAACAACGCCCGAAACTATAATGGCACCATACATCTTCCTATCATCCGGACAACACCACACTCTTCTGATGGACTTGTCAACATCCGAACCCAAAAGAATCGGGATGAGCTTATGATTTACGGTGACTTCTCCGTATTTTTCAATGTCCGTATTACTGCGCATGCAAAGTAATTTTTGCGTCTTTTAAATATGTCCGTCAAGAAGCCGTCCTCGGTTCGCCAAACATCGTAGCAGGGACAATCCCGCACGATGTATTTAGACAATAGAGCATCGTACTCTGTCGTTATGAAACTCACGAAGGTATCGCCCATTTCAGACGCACTGGTAAATCACAGATACAAACTACGAGTCCGACATGGCTGGTGACGAGGGGCAAACTCCTTTTCTTCAAACATCTACCAGTTTTTATATAGGCGACAGACCTCCGACCGAAGAATGGATTCACTACAAATTCTTAGCACCAATGAGAAGATACGGAAACAACAATCCTTGCCTCGTGGAAGATAAGTATGTCCCAATCGAAGCGGCGGTGAAGCGAGGCGATGCAGAATTATGGTGTCAATCATTCGCTAATCTATTGCATCAGATTGTCGAAATCGATAACCTCCCCCAAACAAGGACTTTTGGGGAAGAGGTAGAGTTACTCAGACAGCGTGCCAACAAAAATTTGATGCATGCGACTTCGGCAGGTGAGTTGACAAAGAGTCAGGCGGGATTGCTCTTGTCGTGCACCAGTTTTCTTGATCATATAAACGAACCAGCTTTGATGTTGAACCTTACAGACTCACACGTCACCAAGGCCATTCTGGCTTACGATCCAAATGGAGAACCTTTAAATTCTCTTCTGGAAAACCTGCACGCATTTGCGTGCTGTTTCGTGGGGGTTTTCCAAAAAAGTCGAGAAGCAACACACGTTGGGTATGAGCATTTACTTTGTCGCGCAAGTTTTAATTCACGAATTAATTTCCATCTCACAATTCCCAAAGGGCGTTGATGGTAAAGCAATGTCTTTCCACACTCTGTTGTCTGCCCTGATGGACCTTCTCACCAGGAGGCCCGATTACGAGCTGGTTATCAACGGAGGTAAGCCCGAATGCGTGAATGCGTGGAACAGTGCAAAAAGAGAATTTCCTTGGTTGGCTAAAATAAATACGAGTGCGGATTTGGACATGTATTTCGACAAAACTAGCGATCTCAAAGTTCGTTACGAATCGATGTTTCCGAACATTCTGACATTTGGTATGTCGAACAAAGACAGAGTTGTCAAATTATACGAAATGTATTACAGAGAAATCATGAAAAGCCTACAGAACTTGGCCTTCAAACTGCCACCACCAGATGTTATATGGGAGGGTCTCTTGGTACCGATAGCCAGCTCTCTTCAGAATTCACCAATATTTGACGCCAACCATACGGGAGAAATAATCATGCGTCACATGGATATGAACCAATTGGAAGCATACGCCAACGATTTCGAAGCGCTTCAAAAGGACGTTCTAAACCCGTCGAAAGAGGTCTCTCTTGGTGAAGGCGTGGGGGATTTGGTGGAAAGCGAAATGATGGAGTTGTAGTGGTCGTATCAAGTGTGGGTTCAAACCCCATTTAGAAATCCATTTTGCTGAACGATCGCGCCTGTAGGCTTCCCTTGGAGGCGTTACTTTTCCTTCGAACGCCAGCGACATCAATTCCAGATTCCTGAGTTGCTGTTTGACTCGCTCGTACAACCAATAATCCAACTGTAATTTAAATTTTTCAAACTCCTCATTTGCAGCGTTTACGGATGGCGCCTCGGCGGAGGGATCGTCTGCTTGAGGAGACTCTGCAGCCAGCTTCTCGATACTCTCCAAATATTCGTCGCATCTTTCGGTACCCAAATACCACGTGCCCATCAAATAAATCTCAGAGTTAGCGGGTCTGCTCGTCAACGGCTTGGCCAACATTGTAGAAATGAAACACTTGTGTAGCAGATAAATTAAATATTGTGTCGGCTCGGTGAAACAGTCAAAAAGTTTTAACAGGAAAAACCCCCCACGTTTTAAGCATTGCAGTCCCAACAACGACTCGTGGCAAAACAATTTGAGATGCAGTGTTTCTTGGCGATCGCGATCCACTTCTGTGGCTACATCACCCATACAAACGTCAAATCCGCAATTAAAAGTGCTCTGTCTAGACACTCTTCCCTGGTTTCATCAGACAAGATATCTCCATTTTTTGTCAAACATATGCCGGGATCCAGCAGCAAATTTTTATCCATCGTGATGACACACCTGCCGATTCTAGACTTACACAAGTTACAAAAGGATCGCATCCGTGAGCGAATCTTGAGATGCGCAACGCCGAAGCGGCAAAGCCTCCGGGGGCAGCACCCAAATCCAGGAAATGAACACGCCGCCTTCGCGCATCTTCGGGCATCGCCCACCAGTTGGGGTTGGTTAGATTACCGCCGCTTAGGTAATCGAGTTCGTGGAACTTAAATTCGCACCTATTCACAACGGGGCGGAACCATGATTTTTCCAACTCTAGATTATTTGTCATGCCCCGCACATGTCGAAGTTCCGCAGATGTGTGTTTTCCAACTTGGGCCTGTTTCATTCTCAATTTGATGATATCGTCCAACATGACAGATCGATCCGAAGGAGCTCCACGATTCCGTCTAGATATTGTTCCTTCATTGAATATCATGCACAGGGCTCGCTCATCGTGGGGACTTGGCTGTTCGTCTTGTCCCAAAATCCCGTTGTCTTCAAACAATTCCAAGAGCGCAGCATCATCACACGTTTCTATATCCATACTTTTAGAAATTAACTAACTGGTAATGTGTATAGTAACTTACTCGTCGCCAACGATTAGACTGAGGGGCATCATGAGGGGCCTAGGTATTTTCAACCACCGTGACGTTATCGATTGTCCCGACAAAGATATCGGTAATCTTTACACCGAGCACGAGGACGGCGAACGTGACGAGCTGAAAGAATTGGAATCTAAGCATTCGAAAGGCATCACACATCTCCCAAAGACCAGATTCCTAACCTACCCCTCTATGGAAGAAGAGCTTAAAGCCATGCACAACTTATTTGATCCCCACAAAAAAACTGTGGCAATTGACGGTGCCTCGGCTTGCGGCAAAACGACCTTAGTCAACAAGTTCCCGTGGTGGAAGATAAATATGGTGTTGGGTGAATCGATGAGGTATTATAACCTCTCGCCAATCGTAGCTCACAGATACCTCTTTGAAGGCCTAATGGCCATGCAGTCCTCGAAAAATGTCGTTTTCGACCGCTCGCCAATATCTAATATTGCGTGGCAGATGGCCTATTACCTAATTACTCATTATCACGCGCCAGCCGAACCACATTGCTTTGCCAGCATTCACCCGGAATTGGAGCCGCACGGAGTCTGCCTGCAATATGTTCGCATGCATAATCTTGGCTCGGTGCTAGATTGGAAAAGCTCAACATTATCATTATTATCGATTCTGATGCAAACGAAATATTGAAAAGAATCGCCCAGCGGGACACGCCACGTGCCAATTAAAAGCCTCGGTAAAGGAATACGCTCTGCACGTCGCACCCTACGCCTTTCTGGCAAATTCCCTTGACTTGCCATGCTTTGATCTGGCTTATTTCAGAATAAAATACGGCCTGACCACCGACAAAGTCTTTGAGAAACTACAAAATTTCCTTGAGCACGAGATCCGCAAAGTGATTGCTACAGACGAACCTTCAGTATATCCGCCATTCTGCAAATTTCAAGCAAACTCAAGGGTTAGGGACTTTGAGGATATCTTCCCCTGGTACATCATCTTACGAATCGTTGAATGGATTCAAGAACGTGTGAAATGACAGAACAAGTTTTTTTTAGAGATCTCTCTACGCAGGCTAAAATCGAAGTGTTGGTCAGGCAATTATGAATGCAGCATCTATATACGGGGTTAACAGAGCAGCAAATTCTGCCGGTGGTCAAATTTCATCAAACATTGGACGAAACCAGTCGAGCGCCGACATCAACCTCACCTGCAATACAGCTGAAACCCCGGTGCCGGATATAAAAATTTGTCTATTAATCCACCGTCTAAATATTCAATTAATATAGCTGATCGAAATAGAACTGGCGTTACAAGTAACCGAGCATCGAATTCATCAGAAAGCCGGTCTCCATTAATTGGAATCAACAATGTAGCGAGCTCATTTGTTCGTCATAATACACCAGCAAATAACAACACTATTCAACCGAATCCTAGTTTTATTCGACGTGCAAACGATACCAGTCCATCTTATAATTCAATAGTGGTAGTTGAAGAAAAGGATTTGATTTCCTTTTACCAAGATGATTGCGAGTGCGATAATGCAAATTTAAACAAATGATAATACACTTTTTGGGTATTAATGTTTTTTTTCGTTCGTACACAAATTCATGAATTTGCGTTCGTGCACCGTGCACAATCGCAAATTCACGAATTTGCGTCACGAATTTGCGTTCGTACATGATGTAGAATCACAAATTCACGAATTTGCGTTCGTGCACCGTGCAGACAATCGCAAATTCACGAATTTGCGTTCGGTACGATGATGTAGAATCACAAATTCATGAATTTGCGTTCATACATGTTACCTGATCGCAAATTCATGAATTTTGCGTTCGTGCACCGTGCACAAATCGCAAATTCACGAATTTTGCGTTCGTACATGTTACCTGATCGCAAATTCATGAATTTGCGTTCGTGCACCCGTGCACAATCGCAAATTCACGAATTTGTCGTTCGTACATGATGTAGAATCACAAATTCATGAATTTGCGTTCATACATGTTACCTGATCGCAAATTCATGAATTTGCGTTCGTGCACCGTGCACAATCGCAAATTCACGAATTTGCGTTCGTACATGTTACCCTGATCGCAAATTCATGAATTTGCGTTCGTGCACCGTGTACAATCGCAAATAAACGAATTTGCGTTCGTACATGATGTAGAATCACAAATTCATGAATTTGCGTTCGTACATGATACCCTGATCGCAAATTCATGAATTTGCCGTTCGTAGCACCCGTGCACAATCGCAAATTCACGAATTTGCGTTCGTACATCAATTACACCATGATCATAGATATGGAAATTAAACAATCCAACTAATAAAAAACAATTTTTATTCAAAAAAATACATTCTTATGAGCTTTCCTGTTGGTCAAATTCTCGCCGAGCGTCTGGATGTACCGAAGCGCCTGCGCCGACCCTCCCCCCGAGGTGGAAGGTGTTGGTGTTGGTGTTGGTGGTGCTGAAATCATCGGGGATGACGATTGGCTCGGAGAGGAATGCACGCAGGTCTCGATCCAGAGCTCGCTCCAAACGAAGTCGCTCGTCTTCTTCTTCTTCTCGATTGACAGCTTGCCCCCGCCTGCCGCTCCTCTGGCTGCTGTGCGTTGTCTAGTTGGTTGTCTAATTCTTCGCGAACCTCCCCGTCCTCGTCACCATCCTCATCATGTACGATGCCCAGTTCCGCCTCGATTACATCATCTGTAAGGTTATCCATCAACTCGTTGGTTGCTCTATCTCTTTTGCCGTCCCATTGACTTATAAATATTCTGGTTTTCTGTACACGAAGCATCTCGATACTTCTGAATCACAATTACAATACGGACATTTAATTTTACCGTTATTACTTCGCATGATGATGTTATCTGCACATTCAATGCACAGTGCATGCAAAGGAACACAATTCATAGGTTTGCAAAAACGTATTTTCCTCACTTGAGATCTGCATATCCCACATTCTTGATAATTCAAAAATTTTGTATAAAATGGAGTTGTCTGGATGCCAGTTAAAGATCTTTCTCTTTTATGAAGTCTGCTCTTTTCATCAACAACACTTTTCATAATGGCTCTAGCCTTATTATGTGAGGACAAAAACTTTTTGCATAGAACGCTCCCTTTGAATACGCAGAGCTTTACATATTTGAGAATGAGTGTTTGTAGCGTGCTGTAGAACATCAGTTAGAGCATCTTTTGCATATTTATTGTCTACACGCTCTTCCATATTACTCAATAAACTCAGACCAGAGCACAGAGTAAAGCCGGATTGACAATTAGCATTCTCTAAAGATTCAAGTACCTTATTCCTTCAGAGATTCCTCGGCCTCGTCTAGGGCAGCTTCGTGTCTGGCGTAGGCATCCATGATGTTCTGGTAGTTGGCGTACTGTGTAGACGTTTCAAACAAACGGCGCTTATATATAAGTTAAGCGAGGAGGTATTAAGAAACGAAGAAACGTTAAGCGCTGAAATTAATGTGTATTTTTAATAAATGGTGAGTTCAGAGTATGCCAAATATAAAATTTAATAAGTATTTAAAGTATAGTTAACGGAACCTTAGTGTGTATATAGCGCGTATTGAAAATTCTCAGATATGTGGTCGCTTTATTTTGAGATTAGAGTTTGATGGATCGTCACATGCGAGTAAATACTTTAAACACGCTATCAATCAGCTAAACTTCTAGCGATTGTAAGATAAGCTGCTTAATTCCGACGCTCTGGCAAAGATTAGTTTATCAAATTTTTAATCTGTAGAATTTAGATAAGTCATTTGCGCCGAACGTTTCTACTGTGACTATCAGTTTCGCTTTAAACATGATGGCGGGCGTATGTCGGGAGGCCGGGCTCCCGTCTTCGTATGCAGATTTGCTAAATAAACGCACTCATTGTGTTTTTCTCAAAGAAATCGATTTAGTTTCGCGTGGCCATCGAGGAGTACATTAGAAGAAATGAACATATTTGTGACAAGACGGTGGTTGGGCTAGTATCAGGTCTGCGTCGTGTTTTGAAATCTCTAAACTCCAAGAGGAAGAAAATTCAGAAGAAATTATGCTGGTTCGCCGTCAACGGTACTGATACTGAGTGTACAAAATGGCAAATTGTGTCAACAACAATTTAATTCTAGTTTTTCATCTAGGCGAACATATTATTAAAGGTTCATCAATATAAAGTGAGTGAATTAATGAAAGATGGTGACGAAGACGTGCAGTTTCGCAAGTGGTACCAGGAGGTTGTTCCAGCCAAGATGTCTCGATACAGCTTCGCTTCATCATCCGCAGGAAGCGTTTGCAGTGATGTGCATCCCGGAGCCACACAACAAGGTACCTGTTACAAAGAGTGCTGTAGTAGAATCTGAAGTTGCCGAGCCTGAGCATGTGGAACCTGCCACTATTGCTGCAAGTGTAAATGAACTCGAAGATGATTTTATCACAGATCTATATGTCTGAATTAGAGCCTTCCAATAAATATGTAAATTGCACCAGCGAAGTGGATAAGGAACTTTCAGATACATTATCAATTCTAGCGGGGTGCATGGATGCATTAATTGTAGAACAACCAGCACCGCTATCGACCATCAACATAGATCGATATAAGGCCATCGTCATCCCCTACAACACGAGGAGCACTTCTAGCCCAAAACGCGAAAAAGCGAAAAGATACATCTCCAGCCAAAAAACAAAACCAAGAATAGACAAGATGATTCTTCCAGAATCGCCACCCCGCCATCATCAAAGGCAACAGACGACGAATCCAAACATCATCATCCCCCAGCCCGATCACCAAATCCAAACAGGAGGGATACGCCGGAATCACCCGCCATCCATTGACAGAGGTCCTCCGATACATGAAGCAAGACCCCACGCCACCCACCCTCAACCCACCCCACTGGAGTCACCGCCACCATCGCCTCAACGTCAACCTTCGCCTCCTCCTCGACGCGAAGCATCACCATCACCCTCCGAATCCTACTCGGTGGTGTCGTCCACATCGAGGGAAGAAGACCAACGTTCAGCGCCCTCGCCACGAGTGGAGCGGGCGCCGTCCGTATCTTCCTCGTCATCGTCATCGTCATCCTCATCCCTCGGATGACGAGCCCACCGCCTACCCCAGCATCCCCCCGACCACCAAAGCGCCCAACAAAACGTACGCGTCCCGCCAGTAGTAGTGTACAAAAGGAAAAGAAGGTTAAAACAGATACTCAAAAGCCGCCCGTTTCAAAGTCCAAAGCGTCAAAATCTGCCGCCAAAAAACCGAAATTAGTTTCAACTAATAATGAGCAACCAAGCAAAAAACGTAGTCCTCCTAAAAACCCAGAATATAAGCTAACGCGATCAAAAATTTATAATTTAGGCATAGAGGCCCAATTGATAAAATTAAAATTAACTGCCGGGTTTGAGTTGGCAAAGAAATTAAGTTCAGAAGCCTTTGTTCCACCAGCAGAGCGGGTGCCCAAAAAAGGTAAGAGGAACACAAATAAAAAGCCTCCGGGTATAATAGCTCCCAAATACAAAAGAAAAGTGTCCATTCCAAAAGGTTCCAAACCCCCTACCTGGCGAGATGTTTTCCAAGATGTCACGGGGGGGAAAGGAGTTAAAACATCTCCGTATTCAGGTTATCAAATGATGAAAACTTTATTACTCAGGTAGAACTTTGCGTAAAGCGCGAGGATAACAGTTGCGTGATGTCGGGTGACCGCCTTTTTGAATTGTTCAAAGATGAGATTCCCGCAGTCGACACTTTATCATTCCAACGACGGAGAAGATGTTATCTTTCCTAAGATTTTCCTACAAATATTCGTGAATAGTTTTTTGTGCAAATTAGCGTGCGCAATGTTCATTCAAGCAACCTCCGCAAAGCCCTGAAATGTTCAGAGCAAGACCTGAGCACCACCCTGGCTCTTGACCAAAGCATGATGGACAGGAATCCCAACTGGATCCTTCGGTAATGACCGCCTCGAAATGGACACACGTCCCATCCCCAAAAGAAATTTATTCCCTCATATTCTTTGCACAATGGCTTATGATAGACACTCCTCCCACATTCCACAGGCGCCGCCGTGGATATGTTGGACGACGAGAACCCGGTAATGCACAGATTGTTAAACTTTACCGTTCTCTATCCGGGGCCTTCACGCCCTGCGAAGTGTAATGTTCAGAGTTTTGAAGGGCATCATAGCTCATGTCCGCGTACTAAACTCCAAAGAATCGTGGGTGAGTTGGATAAAGTCAGAAAAATCTAATGTCGTATATCCTCTGGCTCATTTGGTACAAGACGTTGCTAATTTTGCCCTTGTTGTGACGGAGCATTGTTTGGATCAAGACTTGGACGTTGGAAATTTGATTGGAGAGGTGTTGGAGCGTGCTGTACGTTCTCCCGTATTCAATTTGTAATGACTTGGATGATTTTTATAAATAAAATTTCTAGAAACTAATTATTTTTTTCGTTCTTTATTCTGTTGCATTTGTCGACGTTGGTGTACGATGCGCGAACGCAAATTCACGAATTGCGATTGTGCTAGAAGTACGATCGCAAAATTCACGAATTTGCGATTGTGCCACGGGTGCACGAAACGCAAATTCACGAATTTGCGATCAGGTAACATGTTCGAACGCAAATTCGTGAATTTGCGATTGTGCACGGTGCACGAACGCAAATTCACGAATTTGCGATCAGGTAACATGTTCGAACGCAAATTCATGAATTGCGATTGTGCATGGTGCACGAACGCAAATTCACGAATTTGCGATCAGGTAACATGTTCGAACGCAAATTCATGAATTTGCGATTGTGCATGGAGCACGAACGCAAATTCACGAATTTGCGATCAGGTAACATGTTCGAACGCAAATTCATGAATTTGCGATTGTGCACGGTGCACGAACGCAAATTCACGAATTTGCGAGTCAGGTAACATGTTCGAACGCAAATTCATGAATTTGCGATTTTACATGATGTTCGAAACGCAAATTCGTGAATTTGCGATTGTGCACGGTGCACGAACGCAAATTCACGAATTTGCGATCAGGTAACATGTTCGAAACGCAAATTCATGAATTTGCGATTGTGTACGGTACACGAACGCAAATTCATGAATTTGCGATTCTACATCATGTACGAACGCAAATTCATGAATTTGTGATTCTACTTCATGTACGAACGCAAATTCATGGAATTTGCGATTGTGCACGACGTTCGAACTAGAAGAGATATAATCACAAAAAAAATTATTTTACTGATTTATTGCACAGATATCTTTTACAACACGTACCACCGCAGAATACATAACAAAAACCAATGCCAACACGTCACCCCCACCCACTACCAATCTGGGTTCCAAAAACAATGGATCCCGCATTGTCCGGGGGCTGGATGGTAGCTCCGTTAACGGAATCTACGATATTCATGGCGGTGGTGCTTGATCACACACGAAACGATTTTGGCCTTTGCTCTTCCACTTAATGTCTGTATATTGTTCAAGCTGTACAGGCCAATGTGAAAAAAACCTTATTCAGATGATGATTACGTGGAATTTGATAATAAAACCCATCATCGTAATGCAAACTTGCAATAATGGAAGTTTTTACTCTGTAGAGAGTAAACAACCGAGTTGCGAATCTTCTCCGCACTCTGGATAGTCCTACGTAAATAGCATTCAAAAGATTTGGCGTCGAGATCCAATATTCCCAATTTTTTCACACTCAATAGTTTTGCCTTGTATGGCATGATAAGTTTGCGCCGAGTGTCTTATAGGAAATTGATAGACGCTAGTAACATTAGAGAGAAGATTTCCATTAATTCTGGGTGTGTATTATCCTGGGAGCAGCGCAATCGCTGAAGTCGCTGTAGCTTCACACCTTGCTTATATACGAACACGTGTCCGTTCTCAAATTTAGCTTTTACAGGAATCAATTGCCCATTTGATCGTTCGGGCTGCCATAAATATGTAAAGTCGTCGTGAATGTACAATGCATCTATAAATTTGGATTGAGCGAGCATTTCGTTCAGACATTTTGGAGATTCCCATTTTTTCTCTGTGTTTTTAATGGCAAATGGAATTCTGCATTATTTTCTTTCGATGAGAATTAACCAAATCTTCTATGTGGCGCTTGATGTTTTTATGGTATTGGGATAAATACATCGCTTCAACACTTGGTTTGGGTAAAAGTAATTCAACACCCATTTGTCGAATCAGGTTCACTTTTTCCTTAAAATTAAGCGCGACGACATTACCTTCCGTTGGATTATCCTGCTCCTGATATCGTTTAAAATATGGGAGTAGTCGGCATCCAAGACGCGCATCTGTTTTGTTAGTGTGTACGTTAATGCTTTCGACTCGGTGTTGGTAATGAGTGAATAATTTGACGCCTTTTCAAATTTAGATTTTTGAATCGGCGCCTGTTGACATCTGTCACCGGCGAAAATAATCACAACTCTATAATTACGCACCATCAACATTAGAGTCTTCAACAGCAACGGTGCCAAAACTGTGTATTCGTCCACCACAACCACTCTCCACGAGAGGTTAGCCGAAGCGGCTCTTTTTTCGGCTGCTTCGTTGGAAGAATCCTTTGAAGAAAATTTGACCCACGCATTTTTCGATGCGACGTATCCGATATCAAACAGGTAATTCATTAATTTACACGTTGTCATACACGTGCGATCGGGATGCAGTGAAATTCCCACATTGTAACATAATTCCGCGCGTATAAGCAGAATAGCAAATAGATGTGGGAATTGTGTGAAATATTCGTTTCAAGAGGAACGTTTTTCCCGTTCCCGGTGGAGCATCCAATACCATATTTTAGAATTTGTTATTTTTGACGGCATTTAATACATGCACTGTAAAATTTAACTTGCTCTTCCGTTAAACCGCGCGAAGCGAGTTTCATCATCAATATTTGAAGGGTGTTTGTCGTATTCGGTACACAAATAACTCATTCTCGGGATTGATCTTTTCGGCTTTTGTAAGATTTCAAAACAGACCTCAAATAATCTCTTTCTTTTAAATAAGACTTCCACTCATCTATTGTGCTACTGAATATTCTATCGTAACGACGTCTTAACACCATGACTTTATCTTTTACTTGACACACTTCGTAAATACCACCGATGCCATCGGGAGTCACTTCTTCAGGTAGTGGAAATTTCTGTACTCGTTCTTCTGGATCATCCAAATACAGACCTGTTTGTTGGCTCGCAGATCTATGGTGGGAATTTTGAATTTATACTCTTTCCCACCACCGACAATTATGAACCCATCGGTATAAGGAACGGGAGTGTCCACAAGGTCTAGTGGTATCGTTTCTGTAACCGTCAACTTGTAATGTCCGTTTCTGATATTGACAATGTGATTTTCTATTTTTGGTTTTAAAAATTTAAAAAAATACCAAAACGTCTTCTGGGCAGGGCATATATTGTTTCCCCGAACAAACGACTCCCAAAACATCAGTAATTACCAACAAATTAGGCTCACTTTCGGGCGTAGATACAACTTCCGTTTGGAAGATGAGGTTTTTATACGCGGTTACACGGTCTTAAGAAATGCCCCCCAATCACGTCGAACTTCCCGAGATCATCCAAATGCACAATTTCATCGTCGTTGCTCTTGACAACTACCGCCCGAGCCTTAAAAGCCATCCCACTTGGGTTTGAGGTGGAGAACGTTGTTGGGATTGAGAGAATTGTCGGAAAACTTTGGAAACACTCGACATTTGATGCTCATGAGATCCTTTGGATTGATAGCATCGAAAAAATCACACTCTGATGATTTATACAACGTATCGCGCATGGGTCGCGTCGCCCATGGAGTGCGGAGACTAAATGTGCTTCTGCCTCGCGTAATTTATTCCAAGATGCAAACACATCCGAGTCATATTCAATGTCGCCTCGAATGAAAAGTTTTATACTTCCATTGCAAGATAGTTGCTTTTCGAGCGAAATACGAAGGCGGCCAAATTTTTTGACGACGTAACGAACCACGACCGATGTGATGGTATCCCCTTTAGGATCGTACGTTTCACATTCTCGGGATCGTCTGCGGCGTGATGGCACCAAAAGGAAACGTTCTTCGTTGTAGGGAATCATGGTCAAGAAGCGGCAGTTCTTTTGATTGTGGTCTTCTTTTCCACGAAGAATTGAAGATCGGTCACCGAATCTTGTCGAACGCGTGCGCCGGACTCGTAGTAACTGATGACCTCGGGTACAACGACGAGTGTTTCGAGTGCAAAGTTCCACGCGAATTCGTGAATTTCAATTGAATATCGCCGTCTCGTATTCATCCATTGTGCGTCAAAGACGATCACCACCATCTCCACCACGTCCGCGGCGAACTGGCGTGATTTTTCATGGGGAAGCAGTTATTATAATCGTTGTAGCAACTCGGTGGCTATATTTTGGTCTATCGTTATTATAATCGTTGTAGCAACTCGTGGCTATATTTTGGTCTATCGCGTACCTAATGCTCTCCCAAAAGTTAAGGTAATCGCAAGTCTGGCACGGAGTCTCAACGTAAACCAAACCCGGCAAACTGGCGATAACTTCTCTACTCAACAATTTTGCGTCGTCATCCGAATTTATGTCGAAAGTCAATGCATTCGGCGCGTCCCAAGTGCGTTCACTCATGAATCTCAAACCCGAATGTAACAAACTAATCGTTTGTACCGTAGGCAAAATTAGTAGAGTATCTTCTTGCATAAGCCAATTTAGTCTTGTATTTTTTAGGTTAACCGTTTTGAGACCAGTGTGACTTTCAAATGTGTTGCTTTGTATGAACGATATAGGCATTCCTAAAGTCACCTCTTGAAGATATGTACAATTTTTTGCAATTTCGCTTGTAATGATTATAGTGTTATTGGCAATCAAACCGAACGAATATAATTCATAAGCAGAATTGAAGGTATCGTTGTCTATATATATTTCTTCCGCAACCAGGTAAACACTTTTGCGTCTTCCTCCCAAATATAAACCCTCTAAAATCTAATACATTTTTGTTTACGCATACTACGGTACCCAATTCGTACAGACAATCGCAACCGCTGGGGCAATGGAAATCGGTTGCATTGGGAGTTGTGGTCGAGGTAGATACCGTTGTGCTATTTGGAGTAATTGTGGACGTGGTGGTGTTTTCTGTTGTGGTAGAAACCGTTTCGGCAGAAGAGGGAGTCGTCGTGGATGTTGTTTCGGTAGAAGAGGGAGTTGATGTTGTTTCGGTTGTGGTAGAAGATATACTTGAGGTATTGGTGGAATGAGTTGATGTAGTTTCGGTGGTGGAGGATACAGTGGACTCGGTCGAAGTCGAGGTCGAGTTAACGTCTTGACATTGTATAACTCCAACCGCGAGAAATAACACCACGACAACTTTGAAGGCACGCATCTTTCAGGCTGAAATCCCGTTACGCTAAATTCTGATAATGAGTATTATAATTATCAGCTTGCTGCGTAAACGCTTCGAAATGGATTCTCCTTCAGACGTTCTATTGTCGCTCTCTGGCGCAATAGATGAATTGTGGGATCGTTCCCAACCACTAATTGCTCTCAACGACCTTCAACGTGGTCCCATCGAACCTCTTGATCCCATCATCGATTCCCGTAAAAGGGAACTCTAAATCTGTGGCATTCAAGTTACACGGCGAGAGCACCAAACTGAATGTTTTCGATAACACTCTGAGGATTTCCATACCCGAAATAAACAAACCTTGCTTAATCAAGACTGGTGTGAGATTCGCTGTACCTAAAGGTCACATTCTGATGCTTTCAAGCTCGCATTCCGATTGTATCCCGGCATTGGTTGAGCCCTGCGATCGAGGTGTTGTTTACCTAAGAATCTTGGCCGAAGATGATAAAACTACTACTGGCTTTCCTCTAGAAGTTAAGTTGCATCTATTTCGAGTTGCTTTGAATACATATTTTACAAATCCGGAAGGTGAAATACTCGCACCCCACAAAAAAGATAATGGCAACGACTCTCGTCTGCTCTGGTCTCTTTCCGGAGATTCCAAAGCCATAGTTCTACCACCGCAATCGCTAATGGTACCCAGAAAGCGATGCGCTTCCTCCGGATTTCTATTCACAAACAGCTCACCCACAGATCCCAGGGTGGTCACCTTACCCGAAAAGAGCATGTTGCGATCTGCGGCAGTGTGCTGCCTGAAATATGGGGTACCGCTCAAATTGGAGTACATCGACCCGCTCCCAAACAACGTTCCAAACATGGGCGTTAATGGATACATGCAGCGGAACCCCAATTATAAATTCACCATAAAGAAGTTACGCAAAGCTCATAATTTAAACACAACTTCGGGGAATGTTCTCAGAGCGCAATCTAACATCATGCATAGACTAGAATGCAGCGAGCCGTCTCAGAAACGACCCCGGTTGGAGATTGATGGCCCGACACCCGAAACGCCGTTGCGGAACGCAATAGCTCGCGCCCTCTCCAGGCTTCACAGCCCCATCACTGGGCAAAGCGCCGAAATGTTCATCGGCGAATTGAGGCAAATTCAAGACCAAGAAGATAATGTTGACGGAGATGGCTTACTCACTATCGTTTGCGAAATAGCCAAGAAGTGCGGAATCAAGCTGTTGGATCAAACACGGCAAGAAACTTTGAATGCCATCCTCAACTACGTAACATCCGCGGTTTCTGCGTGGAATTGATGAACCGATCAACGGTCAGGTTTTGGTGTTGGGAAATTTTAGATTTTTTATCATGCGAGTATGCAATTGATGATTGGAGCAACGTGAACGTAGAATTATGCGTATGCTTTATTTTGAGAAACTTCAAAACTCCATCCGTTGACGCCATTTTAGCATGTGCAAAACGTCTTTTGATTCGAAGGTTATCAAATACCGAAACCGTAGTAAAAATACTAACCGATTTAGAAGCGGGAATTCGTTTCGGAGCATTTCCACAACTGCACCAATGCTGACGATAATAAACTCTAGGAACGAGGACAATACGTCCTCTTCCTCCTCGTCTGAAGATGAAGAGTATAACGCGCGACAAAACTTTATCTTGCGTCTTCCTAAAAAGCTGCCAACGGAAGCGTTGTTTTCTTATTTGACAAGAGTAGCTTCACTATCGAACCTAGAATCGGCCAGTGATATACGATCGGTTTCCAATATGTGCCGCATTATTTGCGATGTGTTTTGTTCCATTTTGTTGGTCAATTTCGCACCGATTCCACGCGATATTCACCTGGTTCAATTGCAAGGTCCAGTATCTCTGGGTGAGCCTGCGCGGTTTGCAATCAGTAAGGATCTGTGCACAATGAGAATCGTGATAAATTGTGAATTAATAAAAAAATACTTGGGACAACCATCGAGACGCTTCACGATAGCGCACGCTACCGAACGAAGAGTCTGCGAACAAAATGCCTGGCTGAAATCAAGTGGACAAAGACCGTCTTCACGGAGACACCCGAACCACCTGCAATCGTACAAAGATATAAAGCCGATGGATTTCGGCGAGGTGAAGAGTCGTTTGTTTGTCGTCGCTGATCATCTGGCCACGCATTACTTCGATTTGCTCGTCACCGGAAAGGAGCCAGATTGGATCGATCATGAAGAGTTCGGAAAAAGTGGTGCTTTGACGCTACATTGTGCTTACAAACTTTCCGCTGCCAACATCACTACGCCGCGTCCCACCATCGAGGTTTGTACAAATATACCCGGACACAATTATTCCTCGCGGTTGTGCGGCAGCAACGGCGAAATTGGAATCGGTAAGCCAAATTCGACTATACAACTACCTCCCCTAGGAGAACATTTGTTTGGGTACGATCCTGCGCCGATCGACAATCCTCTCCTCCTTGTACACCTCGCCTGCACGCTGGTTACCCTACAATGTCGTCCAACGTCGTCAAGAATAGCGTTTTTTTTAAGAAAGATTCCAGGATAGCTTCTGTATCCAAATCGTTGAACATCCAGTTGCGCGCAATAAAAGCATCTCTCAAACCGACAAATGAGAAACAACTTCAGGTAGCCAAGATGTTCGATGGTACCGGCGACTTTGTCCGATCCATGAGGTTCGATGTGAGTCGCAAAAGGCTGAGTGTAGAAGGTGGACAGTTTGTGCCTTTTGATGTGTCCAAAGAAGAAATTAGCGAACCACCATTCGATTGGTATCCCGATGCAAAAATATCACCGACGAGCTGTCGCTATCAGAAGAATTAGAGAAGCGGAGTATGAAGATCCGTGGTTTCGACGCATGGCCCGCCGGTACGATCGTCAGGCAGTATAGTATGGATTGATGTATTTTTTAATGCTGAATAAAGACTGATATATCTATCCAAACAAAGAATCCCATTTGTGTATTTTCTCACGCACCATATTTTGCAATGTTTTGAGTTTATCTTTGTTTTGTGGCAATTGTTCACACCTAGGGAAGATAGGAATATTTTCTTAATCTCCAAGTCCTAAAAATTGCAACTTTCCGTCGTCGTAAATTATTTGTTGCCAACCCCACTTCGCTTCGTGAAATTACTATATACTTGAATTTTAGATGTAGCCCGTATTCAAATGTAGGACCTTCAAACGTAGGACCAAGGCGTCCAACTGTTCTATTTGCGCTTCTTTTAAAACACATATTTGAAAACGCTCCTCTTTGCCTACGTTGCATGGTGAGCTGGTTATTTTTCGAATAATTTCTAATGAATCGTTTCAACATAATTCGTCGTTGCGCGAAATTGAGATCCACCAAAGAAACTCCTTTCCAACTATACAAGTCGGTCACCATTATTTCTTGATCTGTCCCTGGGTAGAAACAAGGGGCAACGGAGCACATTGTTCTAATTCGCATTCAAAAGTAGCGGATGTTGTGATGATGTCGGTGAATTTGTACCGCAGACACAATTCATCAGACGCGGGGCTTTTAATGCCTTGATGATCGAATATTTTGGCTGATCCACTTTTTATCAACACGACAACTCTGTGTGAAAAAATATCATGTATCCACGATTCGCGCGAGGGTTTATTTTTCGGGACAGGTACGAGATTGTTGATCACGGGAACAAGAAAGAACGAATCGCTGAGAGGAAGTTTACTTTCCTGCCAAGCCGTTCTGGCCGCTGGTAATAAAGAGGGTGTGCATATATCATTTTTTAGTTCCGTCCAATGTGGCGGATATAAATAAGCTTCGTTTTTAATCGTAATGATAACTATTCATTTTCCACGCCCAATACACATCGGCGCCGGTAACATCTGGTGTCTCGGTATCGAAATACCAATTGTGTAATCCGCGGCACGAGCTCGGTGTGATGATGAATTGCGGAGCAAAGTCACAATGACCAAGTACATGATTCATGACATCAGCAGTCAGTACTTTGTAAAAATACATATTTTTGCAATTGCACCTTCCGTGGTCTCCCTCGACAGTCTTTCGAACGACAACGCGCGATCGCCCCAACTGAAGAGCAGCCACTTTTGAATCGTAATCGGGTAATTGATCGTACCATAGTGGAAAGAGGTACTTTCTAAACACTCTTTCATCAGTCGCCACGAAGACGGCTTCCAAGTTTTCGAGATCTCGGACGGCTATCTTGGGGCATTTTGTCGTGTCTTAATTTATTTGAGTGCTTCTACCAAAATGGCCGGAAACCTTTCGGTCCATCTGCCGAGCGGAGGCTTGCCGACCATCACGACCAAGTCGAAGCCTTTACCAAGTGCGTGTCCTGAACCCAATGACTCTAACGATGCACCGAAAGACTCGAATACGCGAGTACATATGGATGTGAATTCACTCGCATCTGACGGTTCGACGTTAAAGTTTGAGACGGCCGATTGGTTAACTACACCGTCAAATGATGCGATGAACGATTTTCTTGTGACGATCCAAAATATTAATCCGGAACACGAAAGTAGAGCAATTTGGGGGGGACAGAGTTAAAATATCGGAATTACGTTCTGCCACGTAGACCCGAGTCTGTATTATGCGTGTGTTCGTGCTTAAAAACATTGAAAGCTCGTAAGTTCGGATCCCACTTTATGTAATAATTTGTTATCTTTGATCTATTTTTCAACGTAGAATATTTAATCAAAGAATCCCCATATTGCAATGCTGTGGAAACGGTCCCCTCTGATTCGTAAGACCATTCTGAATCGGCGTAAATTCCGCTGGCCAGGAAGACGCTGTCGTACAGGGATAATGCTGATTCTAAATCTTGTACAACCCCCACTATGTGTGAAGAATAGTTTCTCTCCACTTCTCGCAATACGATGCCGTTTGACTGTAAGCTGTCTCTGAATTTTCCCAGCACCATCTCTACGCTCTTCCGGGAGAAGTTGCCACCGACAAATAACATATGCACGACACTCGTTGGCCGTGGATAAACTTTTATCGGTGTACGCTTCCCACCGATCCGGATCTTCTAAAATCAACTGCCGCACCGACGTGGCGCGTGAGCATAAAACTGCCCGGCATGTGACTTGCCCTCCGCTAGAGAGCCCCTCTCGTATTCTAGCCAGCGTGACATCTTCGTAAATGGGTTTCCCGTTAAAGTTTTCGCCGAATGCTGCGGACGCGTAACAAAACATTATTGTTCAGCTCTGCGCTTTTTTACGTAACTAGAGTACAAGCCCGATTCGGTATCTCCTTGTTTGCGTTTTTGCTGTTGGGCTGGCATGACGTTGCGCGTTTCATTAGTTCCCTCTACCAAATCGTACAGGTCTTTTACTCGACTATCGGCTCTTCGTATCAGCGAGTCTAGGATAGCTATCTGCTCCAGTACTAAACTCAAGTCGTTCTGATAATCGGCTTCGGCGACGCCGGGAGTCGCCGCTATGTTGGTGATTCGAGAAGATAATTCGACTATCCGTGCGGACATTATACTCAACTCGTTCCTTATATCTTCGGTCGGATCCGAGGTACTTTGTTGATCCTTCGTCTCCGCTATTACGTTCAATTTTTTCCGTTTGCCGCGCCAACGTCTCTTCGAATCGTTCGAGTACTTTATATATACTCAGAATTGATTCATTAGTTTCTAGTATCTGTTCGGATAGTTGTGGGTCCACCGTCGTAACTAATTTCGCAGCGTCCGTTTGTAACTTTGCGTAGAGTGACAAATCTCTATACAACCCCGACCCTACTGTGATCGTATTATTCCAATTTTTATCGTTTCGCAACATTGCGAGTATGCCAGATATTATTCGTTCCACAGAATCATCTATCGATAGAATACAACTGGTACTTTTATCGCGCGTTGTATTTAAAAAAATCGCCAATTCTAGATTTGATCTGGAAATATCGAATCTTTTAATTTTCTGTAATTCAGTCGTAAAACAATCTGCCAGTTTGAGCCTCTGTGACATTAACTCACTGCGGTATTTCAATGATAAAAAAAATATCGTCGTAAGTTTGGGATAAGCGACCATCTAGCGTCTTCGTCGCCCAATCAATTTTCTCCGATAAAGCCTTTCTCGCTCGCTTCAGCCACGACAATTCGATTTGCAAGACATCCTTTGCTCTTCCTGTTAGCAACAGTCTTAGATCTGGAGTTGGTGTTTGGGTCATGGTTAAGAATCGCACTTCTAACTGCACCTTCCCAAGAACGATCTGCACCTTCCTCCCAGCCGCCGCATTCACCAAGTAAATCTCCCCGAAACGCTTTGTTTGGATTCGAAACGTATATTTTTTCGATTACGCCTGTCGGATAATTTGTGATGATCTCCTTTGCTCTTTCGAACCACAATTTTTCATCATTTAAGCTGATCGCTTCAAGTTCAAAAACCAACTGCTTGGATTTAATGTCTACCCGGATGTCTGGTTCCGATAATAGATGTTGTATTCTTTTTCTGCTTCGAAGACAATGCAGCTGATCGAGGCGTCTGAGTCTGGATATACCAACATAAAGCGCGCTCAATGAGCTTACATCCAAATCTATTTCTACGCTCAAGTTGTCTGGTACAGTCATGCCTTGCACGGAATGATATGTCGCTACGCTGGCGGATTTTAGAGGAAATTGGTACAGACGTATGTTTTTTCTGAGGTTCTCGTACGTGCTGCTTCAAGAGCCATTGTTCTTGTGGCGAGGGTGTATCTACAGGCTCGCGCTTGAGTTCGATATTCTCACCGTCCGCTCGCATAACGATGATAATGTTGTCGTCGATGTTGACAAGTGTTACCATCTCTGTGATTTCTCCATTTCTGTACCAATAGGGGAATCCTTCCGCCAACAAGAGGTACGGGAGATACTTTTCGCATCCACACGCATCATCCAGTGTAAGGGTCTCGTAGTCTGGGTTGGAAGAAGCTAAACGGTAGTAGGATCTTTCGGTTTTTGTGGTCGCTTGATTTTCTATCCAATTTGTTCTTTCCGCCAACTTGACGTGGTAACTGGCCAAATATAAGTTTTTGGGGTTCGACGGTATCAAAAGCAGCCTTTTTCTATTATGGCACACCATTGAACAGGCTCGCCATCGGTTTTCATTATTATCCTCCAAGTTCTCAACCATCCATCGTATCTTGTCGACCACTTCGGCCAGGTCGGAATCTACGAAGCGCATCTGCCTATTAAGGGTCAAAGCCTGAACTCCGCTTCCGAATCTGAAAAGAGTTCCGTAGTTGGATTTTGGCAGATGTTTGCTGACCTTTATCGGGGTAAGTTGAGATCTGTCGCCCACGAAAACAAGATGTATCTTAAAGTATTCTCGCAAAATCAACAAGTACAAAAACGAAAGTGAAGGTACCATTGAATACTCGTCGACGATTATCAACGAATAACGCTTAATAAAAGTTTTACTGGCAACGTTCGCCACCGAGCTGTAGGTTTCGTAGGCGTCCTGACAATCTGGCCAGCCGCTCCAGGCCTCCTCGTAGGTCATTTTTGCGCAACGTAAAAGAAATTGGCATATAGATAGGGTCTTGGCGAACGGTCTGTACGGTATCAGATTCGACCGTTGACAGGCTATAACCGTGGCGTTGGGCTGCAAAGAACAAAGGGTAGACATTAGAGTGGTTTTTCCCCGTACCTGGCGGTGCATCCAAAACAACTAAAGCTCCGCACCCACGAGTTCTATTTTTGTCTATGCAATTGGTTAAATATTTCAATAATGATGACTGCTCGGTAGTTAAAGCCAGCGATTTCATTTTCTCGTAGCTCTATAATCTATAAGCACGCATTAAACCCCAAATGGAAATGGTGTTTATGCACGCGATTCTGATGTTGTAGCTGAATTATTTAGCGAAGTCATCGATTGACGTGACGATCGTGCCGAATCAATCCGCACACCCAAATAGAGCGGTACACGCAACGCTTGACGGCACCTTGGTGCGCACATCGCCCGCAATGGTCTCCGGTTTTTTCAACGTTAGGGTCTTTCTGTCCAGCAGGTAGGACGAGTAAGTGTCGGAATAAGAAGACATTGTGGTAGCTAGCTCTTTATTTAAATACATTTCAAAAATTCACTTTATTCAATAGGACATAAACCCATTCTCTCTAATACAAATTCTGCTGCGGTTAGGTTAAATTTTACTGCACATATAAATCCAGACGCTTCACACCCTCGCATTAGTGTGGTTGCTCCGGATCTTATGGTTCCACGATGATAGTTGACAGGAGCAAGCGCTTGTAACAAGTTGAACTGCGACATACCCATCCGGGCCATCCTTTGCCCTCCGCCGACGAGACTATTGAATGCTGCGGTTAGTTCCTCAAAGTCGGGAACGAGAACTCCATCCGAACGGGTCTTGGGCTTCAGCATGCTGCGCATCAGGTCTATATGCTGAATCGTCCCCTTTGCTCCCGATTCAACAATTTCCCGTAAAACACCACCTTCCGACGTTTCCAAATCCTCGAGGGGAATAGAGAGGTCGGCATTACATGCGGATTTTTTACACACCAACGAGATGAAATCGTCACCCTCTTCGCGGCATACGGTCGATGCAAGTTCGAAGAAACTGGTTGCCCGCTGTTTTATCGACCCGCGCAAAGACGCCCAGATCGGGCTGTTGTCTCGAAATTCTTCGTCGTGACGACACAAAAGATGCTTGTGGAATTGGGAAAAAGAGTATCTGGAGCGGCCCAACGTGTCGTGTCTTATTCCATATTTCCACGTCAGTCTCCTAAGTTCCTCTATAGCCATCAGAGCATCATAACCGGGTGGTCCGCGACCTTTGAGATAGAAAATGGTCAGTTCATCTCCGTCTTGATCGGCATGAAGGCCATCTATTACGAAGGGATTGACATGAATGGTGTGATCGGATGGATCTTCGTGATACAATGCCTCACAGGCATAAACGCAGGTGTTTGTGATGCTTGGTGCTCGATTGATCAGAATGATCGGACATAGCATGTCGACGTTTCTGAACACACACTTGGGTAGCTTCACGTAATGTGGCGACAAAGAGGACTCTATAGTTAGCGTCAATCTAGCTCCAGGAACCAGAAAGCCCAACAATTTATTTCTAATCATTGACGTCTTGCTCGTGAGTATATTTTTCAAATATCCACCCGAGAACTGATCTTCGCGAAACATCTTGTATCGCCGCTCCTCTTCCTCAGCACTACTGTTTTGCACAACCAGAGCACGAGCAACATTCAAATTTCGTTTCGTATAAAACAATGGCGGCGGCATCAATAGTGCGAAATGTGATGTATGAAGTATCCACACCAAGCCACTGCGAACAAACGGGGTGCACTCCACACATTTACATGTTGCCGACAAGCCATGTTGTCTGCATAAAAATACGTTATTAAAATCGGATCCCGCCACCGATAACACATCCCTGGCCGCAGACTGCTCAATTTCTGGTATACCTCTATTCGTGGTGGGAGTAACACAGTATGTGGCGTTCAAGAATAGAGGTTCGCCGTAGAAAGGTTTTTTTATCTGAAGATTCATCTTGGCTCAAAGATGTCCTGCAGGTGTCCGTCTCCTAGTGTTGCGGAAAGATTCTTAACACGCTCCGGTGAGATACGCTTGCCTTCTACCTCCAACTCGAAGCTTTCGATCACATCTCCCCGCTTATATACCTGACGACGGCAAAGACGCGTTCCTTTTTGATATTCTACGTAGTCTAACACGTGCACTTCATCTGGTGCAGAAGATAATATCAGTTGTTTTTTGAGTCGAGCAAACCTATCGCTTTTTTCCGAAGCTTCTATGCTCGTTTTGAAGGTAACCTTGGGTTCGTGACAAAGTCTTTCTTTTGACAACAATTCTTTAGCCTCCCATTCGTCATCGTGTCCTCTTATCGTCTTCCTTATCACGTAGCCGTCTCCACGCCAAACTAATCTCCGCAAATGACTCGTCAATGCCGATAGGAGTCTGGCTCGCGCACCGTCGTCTTTTGGTTGGAAAAATATTGTAGTCTCCTCTTCTACGCGTTCCATCTTTTAAGATGTGTTGTACCGTTCTGGTGACCACGCAAAATCCAATTCTTCGTATAGTTCACGCTGAGAAACATCCATGGCGTCTGTTACCTCCTCCGAAAGACCTCTCGCGTCAACACCCCCTTCCGCTGACACAACTACGTTTCGCATTAATACATCCCGCGCCTTGAATTGAACAAATCTATTTAATCCGAATTGAAATGGTGCCGCTTCGCCATTAACCAACGCGTACAACAATCTCAGAGATTTGTTGAGCGCATCCGAAGAACAGGTTATTACAGCAGCTTTATCGAAAAACTCAGAGTTTGGTAATTCGTTTCGCGCGTTGATTAATAGTAAAACTCGCGATCGTATTCGAGGCCAAAACGCCTCGATAACCGGGACAGGCGGTCCCTTCTCCATTCTAATACTACGGCTGTTTTCCGATTCGGAAATCGCGTCCACCCTCAAAAATTCCAACCGCCTCAACGTGATGGCCGTTGCTACGATAACTAATATAGCGATCATGATATCGTATAGGGCACGGTTGGGATGTTGTAACAATCCCGACTTGAGATCTACTCCCACGCTATATTGTACCAAAGCGGACAGCTGGGCGGCATATTTACCGGGGATCTGGAACTGACGGTTGGCGGGCGCATCTGTGATCTGCTTGAGCCGTACCTGCGCAAATTTGTCGGGATAAAGACGTTTCAATGTTTGCAGCACGCTGGATAAGTAATTTGGAGAAGGTGCTCTGCCGCCTTTCAAAACTGAATTTTTTAGTTTTTGCACGACCACCTGAACGCTATCGCGGTCTGGATATATTTTGTGTCTCGCCAGGAATCTTTGGTGCGATGTGATTACTTTAACGAGCGACCTAGATGCACCAATTGGTATATCCATTAAATAGATGTTAATTGTATGTATTCGGATTGTGCTGGCCTTTGGGTGTCGTAACGTGAGAATGTTGGCGAAAATCGATCTTAACACTTAATCTACTCATTTGCGCCTTTCCCTTACGATCGGAGTAACGAATCCGTTTGTGTAGAAAAAAATGGCGAATCATATAGTTCATTGACGAATTCGTCACCAAGGAACTCAAAGTTCCGCGTACGGTGGCGATCACGGAGTCAGATGCCGCCCATAAAAACGAACTGCAAAGTATTGAGGTGTTTCGGGCCGCGCTATTTAGTAGCATTTACTGATGGAGCGCTGTACAAAATCTACGACAAAGATCATAAAAGTATCTCTGCACCCAAGATCGAACGTCGTATTACGGAAATATTTGAATCTGCATTTCCCCAAAAGCCGACCGTAATCGAGATATTTCCCGGCACCACACGTATATTGGCATCGGATATTCTGATGTTGGAAGGGAAAATGGTACATCTACAAGCGTATAGACTTCGCTTGGAGCAATTACAAACGGTTTTGAAAACCAAGAGGTAAGCTGGTGTGTGCAACTCCAAATTCGGATACGACCGACCTCATCAACGCGCCTCCGTCAAATTCTAGACAAATGGTTGTTTTGAGGAGCCTGGACGAGTTTTCCAGCTTCATGGTCAATCATGTGGTCACCAAAGCCACCTCCACCAAACGCTTCGTCTGCGTAGGCGAGACCCTTTTTACCAGGGATAAGGTGGCCGTGTTGAAACGAGATCCTTTTGTCCACAATATGCAAACTCCGGTCGGTCTACAGAGATTATTGCTGACCACGATAGCGAGCAATCTGAAGAAACCAATCCAAGTGGACGCCATCAAATTTGAAGACGACAAAAAATACCGTCTGGATATACTGAACGAGATTAAAGAAAACTATTTGGATGATTATGCAGCCGGTGAACGTGTAGAAGTAAAATATGCTGTCGAAGATAAAGGGTATTTGATCGCCTATTATAATCCCAAAAAATCTCATTCCCCACCTTTTCACATATTTGGCATAGTGAAGAAATTGTCCGCTGAGGTTGATAAATCACCTGCACAGCGGGACGATATTGAAAAGATGATAGTTTGGGATAATCAAGCTTTCAAGGAAAAGTGCGAAAGCTTGGTTATATTCAACAATGCGGTAATAGTAG
>NW_026962747.1:0-30497 GCF_032445375.1 Bacillus rossius redtenbacheri
CTCCCTCTGCTGCAGCATGGCTGTACTGCCTGTGCTGAGGGGGGGGCGGGGGAGCTGCGGTCCAGGTACGCGCCTGTCGTGAGTCATGGTGCTGACGCCCGTATGCTTGCTGTTTGCGCTGTGGCTGGCCACGAGGGCGTCTCTGCAGCCACTCCCTCTGATAAACAGGGCAGCCTCGATATCTGGCATTATGCTCCTGTTTACAGAGGGCACAGCGTGGCGGGCGTGGGCAGTCCTCCTGCAGTTTGTGGGGCCCGGCACATTGGGGACAGACAGGCCTGGAGTGACACTGTTGGGCAATGTGCCCCATTTGGCAGCATATGCTGCACTGGAGGGGCCCCTTGGGGTGGCGAAAATCTGTGATTCGTATTCTGAGGCCAAAGACTTGTCGAAGTGAGTTGACAATGGCCTCACTCCCCTGTGGCACATCAAGCTGGAACATGTTTGAAGCTCTCTTAGAGTAGTCGTACATCTGGTGGACCACCAAGACTGGTACACCCTGTGCCAACAAGTCTTGAGTGATCCTGTCTGTGCTGGTTCCCCCTGGTATGTCTTTGATGACATACTTCAGTGGTTCTGAATTTTTTTCGTGAAAAGTTTTCTTGGCTTCTTGTTGCGCGACCAATCGGAGCGCTCCGCGGCTCGTGATTGGTCGCGCTCCGCGGAGGGACGTGTAACAAAAGTAATTTCCAGCGGCCGGGGCGCCTCTTTGCCTAGCCTGGCGTTCCTAAAAAGGAAGCTCAGGTCAGTGGCCAGTGCGTAAGGTGCTAGGTCGTTAGCTAGTTAGGACGCGGCGAACAGATAGGAATACCACGCTAGTTAGGTCGGACGATACGCCTGTTGTGTGCCCTGCTTTTTTCAAGGCGGGGCACCTACTTGCGATGAGTAGCAGCGACGAGGAGATGGAGGTCGGCACCGCGACGAAGCGCACGCATGAGGGCAGCGACTCAGAGACTGAACACTCTGTTCAGTCTAAAAAACCGTCAGGGCTCCAGCCCACCACAACCGAGGACGACAACAGTGGCTTCACCACTGTTGAGCGTAGACAACGCAGGCGTAATAGCGATGCGTCACAAGCGGTACCGACACCGCAACAACGGACACCGACTGACGAGGCTCCGCGCTACAAACGCGTACCATTCGTAATCCGCAACAGTCAGGCAATCGGCAGCTTGGGCCCTGCCTTCGCGCGACTCGGCATCAAAAATCGAATGACGCTGACGAAGCGTCAAGAAGTGCGCATAACTTTTGATGGCAAATTGGACCAAGACAAAGCGACCGCGTGGTTCAAGGCCAACAATGTGCCCTACCACACCTTCTCCCAGCCCAGCGAGCGAGGCGAGAAGGTTGTAATTAAAAACCTTAGTAAATACACGCCAGTAGACGCGATCTCCGAGGAGCTCACCGCGCTAGGTTTCAAGGTAAACTTCATCAAACAGCTTAGTCGGCGGCTCACAGACCGCAACTCAGGGCAGGAAATTTTTGAACCAACTCCGTCATTCGTGGTGTGCGTGGCACCAAGCGCGCACGACATCTACGCCGTAAAACACTTGTACTATACAAGTGGAATAAAGATCGAGCGGTACACGACTCGCGCGGAGGACGTCCCGCTTTGTAAGAGGTGTAGTTCCTTCGGACACACCACAAAGAACTGCGCGGAGGTTCCGAAATGCATTAGGTGCGCGGGTTTGCATCCCCGCAGCGAATGTCCCGTCCCAGAGGAGGCACCAAAGGTGTGCTCGAACTGCAGGGAAACAGGCCACACCGCGGCCTGGCGACAGTGCCCCGCGTTTTTAAAGATCGTAGAGTCTCGGAGACAGGCCGCCGCGGAACAGGCAGCACAGAAAGCTGCGCGCACAGCCTCGCGAGCACAGCCGGCCGCACCGACGCGGGAAAGTTTCCCCCCTCCCCCCGCGCCCATCAGGGAACACGTGCACCGAACAACAACAACAACAGAGCGCAGTCCGCGAAACGCACGGCCCAGCGAGCAGGCCAGCCAACCGGGCATAACTCAATCACAGGCAGTAGCTTCCACGTCATACGCGGCAGCTACGTCAGGCGTAAGCGCACCGCGGCGCACGGCGGAGCAAATTGTGCAGGCTCGCGTCGAAAAAAGTCAACATAGAGCAGAAACCGCGCCAGAAGCACAGCCAACAAATAATATCACTAGCCTCGCGGAACTCGCAGAGATCTTACGCATGTGCGATTATTGGAATTTAGTGAAGGCACTCGAACCGTATTACGCACGCATCCGCTCCACCGAGAGCATTAAATACCGCCAAACCATTCTATTGGAAGCACTCGCGACAGTGCTCCAGTAAATGGCAGTAAACATGGGGAAAACACTACAACTCCTAAACTTTAATGCATGTGGTCTCCGCCTTCGGTCGTACGAGTTGGAACAGTGCCTTGTAATATATGGGATTGATGTGGCATTCATTACCGAGACTCACCTATCACCGCATCATCGATTTAATATTTGTGGTTACACCACTTACCGCACTGACCGCGCCACTCGTGGGGGCGGCACAGCCATATTAATTAAACACGGGATTCATCACCATCCGATAGAAATAACTGGCTTAGAGCACCTAGAGGCCACCAGCATAAATATTCGTAATAAAAATGCGCATGTCTGCATGTCGGCAGTATATAAACCCCCAGATAAGCCACTACTTTCTAGGGATTTAAATAAATTAATTAATCCACAGCAACACTTTTTCATCGCAGGCGATTTAAACAGCAAAAACGAAGACTGGGGATGCAAAAATACTAACCCAGCAGGCAGAAAATTATTAGATCATTCGGTAGCAAATAATTACGAAATTTTTGCTCCAGGCTCGCCAACTTGCTATCCAACGAATGGCGGCATGCCTGACATATTAGATATAGCTCTTACAAACATACCAGGTGCGCAGGTTATTTCAGAAAAATTAGATGAGCTTGACTCAGACCATTTTCCGGTACTAATTCAATTAACTTTTAATGCTCAATTTTGCGCAGCGATATTTAGCCGCACTTTTGGTATTCCCGACTGGGACAAATTTCGCGAAGACCTGGAATTAACTTTTACAGAAACTCCAGCGATAGACACAGCAGATGAGCTCGAAACTCACGTAAAACTTTTCACCGACACAATTACAGACGTGCGCAAAAAACACACGAAAATCGTGAATAAAAGAGAATTTACGCGAATAAATTACCCAGATGTAGACATGCTAATCGTTTTAAAACGGCAGGCGCGCAACACTTATCAACGAACGAGAACACCGCAAGCTAGGACTGAATACAATCGCCTTAAAGCTCAAGTCTCGCGAAAACTTAAAGATTTAAAAATAGAAAAATACGGAAACTTAATAACAGAGTGCGCAACTCAACCTCGGCAAATGTGGCGGCTCACACGCAATTTACGAGGGAAAAATAAATTTATCTCCACACCGGCCATTGTTACAAACGCGGGCATTAAATATGACGCGATAGATAAAGCAAATGCTATAGCAGACATTTTTGAAAAACAATTTTCACCAAACGAGGACATAAACGAGCCTCAGTTTACTAGGACCACGACAGTAGCTGTTAATAACTATTTACAAATCGTTCCACAAGCCGAGCCGGAACTCGTAACAATTAAAGAGCTCTTAGAAGCTATTCACTCGCGACCAAAAAATAAAGCAGGCGGACCTGACGGAATAAATTTTGATACTTTAAAGAAATTATCATTTCAGGCTATACAATACTTTCTTAAAATAATAAATGCTATTTTTATTCTTAAATCCTACCCAGCGTCATGGAAACTAGCTAAAGTTATCACCATTCCGAAACCGGGAAAAAATGCGTCACTACCACAAAACAGGCGACCTATTAGCCTCCTAAATAGCATGAGTAAAATTTTCGAAAAAATTTTACTCAAACGACTTCAACACCATTCGGACGAACACGAAGTCATTCCAGATAACCAATTTGGTTTTAGAAGGGGCCACTCTACCTCTCACCCCCTAATTAAGCTCATTGAAGAGGCCACTGACGGTTTTAACTCACGAGCGAAATTTACTGTCGCAACGATGCTAGACGCGGAAAAAGCTTTCGACAAAGTTTGGATACCTGGCTTAATTCAAAAATTAATTACATTTAACTTTCCAGACACGTATATTCATCTGGTGGCCCACTATTTATGGCGTCGAAAATTTTTTGTATCAATAGAGGGGGCGAAATCATCCACTCGGGAGCTGACAGCAGGTGTGCCGCAGGGGTCCCCACTCTCACCCTTTTTCTATAATGTTTACACAGCCGACATCCCGCGGGAACATGCCCACGTGCAATTATATGCAGACGACACTGCAATAATATATCAATCCCCGAATTTGAAGTTTGCTTTAACCAAAGTTCAGAGGCAGCTTACCTCACTCGAACAATGGTACACTCGCTGGCGCATTAAAATAAATGGAGCCAAGTCCACAACTTTAATTTTAACTAAAAAATACACCGCCCCCGACCGCGAATTAAAAATTTTTAATCAAGCCATACCATTTGTTAAATCGGCTAGATATTTAGGTTTAACTCTAGATACCAGGCTCACCTGGAAAGTTCACACCACTAAGGTGACACAGTTTGCGCGAGGCACTTTGCGCAGCCTATACTCAATGTTTAAGGCCCCCCAATTTCCTAGAAAGAAAAAATTACAGCTGTATTTACAAATAGTTCGCCCTCAATTATTATATGCTTGCGAAATCTGGGGCTATGCAGCAAAATGCCATATCGATAAAGTACAGGTCACTCAAAATAAATTTCTTAGAGCCATTGCAGATTGCGGCTGGTACACCAGCACACTAGAAGTACACCAGCTACTCAAAGTAGAATATGTAGAGGAATATATAAAACGGCGAAACAGGTCTTTTTATGGCCAGCTCCCTGAACATGCCAATACTTATATGAATTCACTTCCGGACTACGACCCAGCTGCACAGCGACAGTTTAAAAAACCGCGACTTGCCTAAGCCAGGTTATACTAGAATCCACACATCCCATGTACGCAGGGCAACTTAGCAAACATAGCAGACGTTTCTCTCTGGCCCCGATGTGCCTGTCTACGTCCTGCGGTGCAAATAATCAACATTGGACTAGCCAATGATTGACATGCCCAGGACTCGTAAATATTGCGTCAACACTACTTTTGGCCCAGCGGGGCTCTATTTTATTGCGTCAACACTACCTTTGACCCAGCGGGGCTCTAATTATAAACCAGCGACAACTCGACCGCAGGCCCTAATTCCTTTAATTACCAAATCTTTCCTTCCCCCACCTCCTCCACTAGTCCTTGCTAGTTGTTTTCCCCAGCCATTATTAATTAATTCATTAATGTAACTTTCATTTTCTTGCTAATTCGAAATGGTCCGAAGCATGCAGGTGTAGGTTTTGACCCATGCAGCGGTCCACTGCCTGTGTGTTAGGGCTGACTCCGTATGCCTGAAGGGCGAGACCCGCCTGGCAGGCTTCACCTCCAGTGCCGGCCGCGTTTCGGAAGGCATGGGTTTTTGAATTGCGACAAAAAAAAAAAAAAAAAAAAAAACACTGGACGAGGGCATCTCTCTGCTCGAACAATAATAGAATAGGATGACATTCATTTACTAATTTCACTCTCTATTTTTCAGGTTTAGACGACAACAGCCTGGGGGCTAACTACAGCAATACTGGTTTAGCCTAACTTTGACCGAACTATACTGGAACGCAATAGTTCGGTCCTTAAGGCGGCCAGGTGTTTACTAATCTATGTAATTTCTCCTACACATCGGTAAACTTACACGATGATATGCCTGCTTGGTCAGCCGGGTATGTGCGGCCTTGGAGCTATACACTACACTCACACAACGAAATTAATTAGGCCATTTTTGCGCACACTCCACACGCCTCTAAATACAGACATCACGACACTCTCATGCATCAGTTAGCCAACTAACTGAGGGGAAAGGGTGACCTCCCCCCGCCTGACACCTACACTATTAAAAATAGAGCCAAGCAACATGCGACAGCTATTTTACTTCTTCTGGACAGTGAGCCACCTTTAATCTTAAAATCACACACATCGCGCCCCGCCGACGTTTCCAATGATTCGATCAAAGTGACGGGGTTGCACTATTTATATTGGCGACCACATAGCGAGTTATGGGAACGTAATAGTTCCCGGTATCGCTGTCACACGCTCCCGGCCGAGCATATGAGGAAACGGCGGCCGGGGCGCCACTTTCTCGTAGGTTGCGGACCAGTGTACAGCCTATAACTCAACATGTCTGGCAGAGGAAAAGGAGGAAAGGTTAAGGGGAAATCCAAGACTCGCTCCAGCAGGGCAGGACTTCAGTTCCCAGTGGGGCGCATCCACAGGCTGCTGCGCAAAGGCAACTACGCAGAGCGTGTCGGGGCAGGCGCCCCGGTCTACTTGGCCGCGGTGATGGAGTACCTGGCCGCCGAGGTGCTGGAGCTGGCGGGCAATGCTGCGCGCGACAACAAGAAGACCAGGATCATCCCGCGTCACCTTCAGCTGGCCATTCGCAACGACGAGGAGCTCAATAAGCTCCTGTCAGGCGTGACCATTGCCCAGGGTGGCGTTCTGCCCAACATTCAGGCAGTGCTGCTGCCCAAGAAAACCGAGAAGAAAGCCTAAGCCCCTTGTTTGCTTCTCAGGTTTGAAAAAAAAAAAAAAAACGGTCCTTCTCAGGACCAAAAAACATAATTCGTTGAAAAGGAACTGTTTGCTGTTAATCTCTGATGAAATAATGTCCTATGAAACCTGTTGTTTGGAACACAAACTTCACACTGTAACACATGATTGTTTAAAAGCTACGCAGCTATTCGCATGCACGTGCGCGCGCGCGCACACACACACACACACACACACACACAAACACAAACACAACAGCAGCAGCAGCAGCAGCAGCAGCAGCTGTGATTCTTTGCATGTTTCAAAGTGAAAAAAAAAAATATATATATATATATGTATGTATGTATGTATGTATATAAATAAATAAAAAAAACACACACACACACACACTTGTTTTGAAGTTTCTTTTTGTTTCAACATGTTTCAGTGGGCAGTTATGTATAGTAATGAGAGAATTAAAAAGATGTTGATAACAATGTGAACACAAATAAATAGTTTCCTTGTGTATTACTTGGTGTACCTAAGTATGAATCAGTGCACATTGCCTTTAAGCAATGTTATGCGGTTGAACAGATAGTTGCAGAAGTTGCTAGAAATATTGAAAAATTTCCTTCTGCGAAGCTAGCTTGAATTAAAGTCTTGCTCTCTCAACATTCACTGCATGCACATTGTAATGTAAGTTATGTCAACCTGGTTATTCACGTACTGTTAACTCCATGGCATGGCTGTTGAAACTGCTACCTCTGCACCATGTAAAAGCACTTTTTCATATGTGTGTTTGCCTAGCCAAGGTTTTTGTACGCCTACTAGTTGTGGGATTTATTTTTTTTATTTTTCCCCCCCCTCCTTTATGAGTGTTGTGTTTGCATGGTGAAACAGTAACTGCAACCTTCCTTGAATCTGTATGATGGCCCTGAAAAGGGCCGTTTTGTAAGGTGTGGCACAGCTGGCCTACCCTCCGAAGCCGTACAGAGTGCGGCCCTGCCTCTTCAAGGCGTACACGACGTCCATTGCGGTGACGGTCTTTCTCTTGGCGTGCTCTGTGTAGGTGACAGCATCGCGGATCACGTTTTCCAGGAACACTTTGAGCACGCCTCGTGTCTCCTCGTAGATGAGGCCCGAGATGCGCTTCACTCCACCGCGCCTGGCCAGCCTACGAATGGCCGGCTTGGTGATGCCCTGGATGTTGTCACGCAGCACCTTCCTGTGACGCTTAGCGCCACCTTTCCCCAGACCTTTTCCGCCCTTTCCGCGCCCGGTCATGTTTCCGTGCTCCTGTTTCAGCTGGGAATGTGCTGCTCGGCCGCCTCTGTCGTTAGTTTCTATGGATCGACTTCTGTGCTGTGATTGGCTGTTCTCGCCAGCCAATGGAGATGCCGGGCCAATCGCAGTGCACCACAGCTTTAACAAAACTGTTGAAATTTTTACAGGACCACGATGGCGCGCACGAAGCAGACGGCTCGTAAATCTACTGGAGGCAAAGCGCCGCGCAAGCAGCTGGCCACCAAGGCGGCTCGCAAGAGCGCGCCGGCCACGGGGGGAGTGAAGAAGCCACATCGCTACCGCCCTGGCACTGTCGCGCTGCGAGAAATCAGGCGCTACCAGAAAAGTACCGAGCTGCTTATCCGCAAGCTGCCCTTCCAGCGCCTGGTGCGAGAGATCGCCCAGGACTTCAAGACAGACTTGCGCTTCCAGAGCTCGGCCGTCATGGCGCTGCAGGAGGCCAGCGAGGCTTACCTGGTGGGGCTCTTCGAGGACACCAATTTGTGCGCCATCCACGCCAAGAGGGTCACCATCATGCCCAAGGACATCCAGCTTGCCCGGCGTATCCGTGGCGAGCGTGCTTGAGTTCCTTGCCATTTTTTTTGCAAGGGGGAAAAAAAAAACAGCCCTTATTAGGGCTAAAAATAACTGTCAAATTTGAAAGGAAAACAGTTGTCTGGCGTTTTGTACCTATTAGCTGTCGTTGACCTTTACCCAGCCAATAATATATTACATTAATAAGAATTTGGAAAAACACAGTTATAGTGTCTGTGTTTTGAGGTGGTTGTTTATATTGTACACAAAAGATTTGCACACAATGCAATGTATTCTGCATAGGAAATAAAAACTCTTCAAACAGTGCCTGTCTGCAGTAGCAGCACCATCAGCAGCAGCAGCAGCAGCAGCAGCAGCAGCATAAAGTTCACCATTAATACC
Source organism: Bacillus rossius redtenbacheri (assembly GCF_032445375.1). NCBI lineage: Eukaryota > Metazoa > Arthropoda > Insecta > Phasmatodea > Bacillidae > Bacillus > Bacillus rossius. The sequence continues at coordinate 8,852 of NW_026962747.1, forward strand.
CTGAGACCTAATCCTTACAAAAAAAAATATGTGTGTGTGTGTGTATATATGTGTATATATATATATGCTGAAATAAGAGTGAGATGTTTGTAAGACGTTTTCCTGCTTAAAAACTTTAAATAATTTTGCACCTAAACTATACACACAATGTAATTGATAAATTTCTTTATTTATTTATTTATTTCCCCCGCTTCAAATACCATAAGAAATTTTTTAACCAGAATTTTACCTAACGGCAGAGGTGTGGCTATAGGAGGCAATGATTGCAACAACTGATACCTTCATGACTAGTATTGTTGGCCCTTAGAAGGGCCGATAAGGTGGTACAGTGCCACAGAAAGTGCCAGCGGTCCTGCTGGCATCTTCATTTCCGCTTTGGGGCTGCTTTCTTGGGCGACTTGCTCTTTGGGGCAACCTTCCGGTTCAGAAAATTCTCGATGCCTTGCTCACGTAGGGAGCAGCGCACTTTGGACAGCGAAAGTAATGTAGGGCTTCTTTAGCACTGATTTTTCAATGTTTTCTAAATGTCAGCAGTCTACGATGACATAATGGGCAGTTCCACTAATAGTGTAATTTTTTTATGGCAGCTGCACTGTTTAATTTGCACTGCGAGCTGTTTAAATTTACTGCTACACCAAACAGGGAACTTTTCATTTGCAGATGTTATTCAAGGAATCAAATACGTAATTTGTGCTGGAATCACTTGAAAATGGTTAAATTAACTTAGGTATACTTTAGTGTATAGTATGCTGAAAATGTGGAGATAATTTCATGAAGGCTGTTTGCTGTGGAAGCACTAGCAAATCACCTTGTTCAGTGCCACCTGGAATGGCTTTCTTCGTGCACCTCCAAGGATGATGTGATTATTATTGTGAGTAAATTTTGTTTACATTTTCATTGTGTGAATAATAAAACTTTTAACTGTACACACAACAAGCATTTCACTTGGATCTGATGCATTCTCAAGAGTGCAGTTTCTGTTTAGCTTTTAAAACTGGCTGCCCTTCAATTCACTCAAGGTGCAGATGCAAGTTGCTGATGAAGTATTCCACACACATGCTACATTGGAGAAATATTTTAATAAAAATTAAAACTCTTGCAGGATTTCGAATAAAAACTATCCTATTTATCCCTTCTATGTTTTGGTACTGCGAAATTGAGAGAGGTAAGTAAGTTGTGAGGTTATTTTTACTTGCTTGCATGTGAGGTTAGCAGAGCAAAAATATTTTTGAAATTGCAGATACATGGTCACTTTATTTCGTTGCAAACATTTATAAGCTCGTAATCTTATTTAAAGTCTCCATACTTAATGCGTTTGGAAAACCTTCTTTCTCTCAATTTTACAATGGAACAAAATTTTACTTGTATGTGTACATTAATTCCATCTCTAAATGATGTAGGTTTACGCACCGAGATCAGGTACATTGTAGAGAGAAAAACACACGAGTACCTGCTTATTTTGAAGTTTTAATGAGTATATTAAAAAAAAAAAAAAAAAACGATAAATATATAATTGAAAAAGTATATTATTCACGTATTTTTGAGGATGAGGGGAGGGGGTGTTTTTGTCCGATGGTCGTTTATCTTTAAAGAAATTTCCGTTGGACCTGTGCGTTCTTGCTCTGCCAATTCTCGAAAAATGAAATATTTTAAGTCGTCTTTTATGTGCTAACTTCATTATATTTGGCTGCATTCGTATTTTTATTAGTTTTGAAACATTCATGTCACGGAAAATAATCATAAACCAGGACAAAAACGTTTTGACTAAATGTTCTAGGTTGGTTGTAAAACATTTTCTTATTTTATTTCACATCGGAAACATCTGTTAAGTTGTAAGCTTTGTAATGAATGCGACAGTCACTTGTTCGCTGAAGTGTTTGTTTAAGAAATTAGTATTGTAAATTTGTTTATGGTCTTGTTAAATGAAATTTTAAGTGAAATCATTTGGGAAAACAGAGGCTACAGGAATTTTCAACACAACTTGATGACCGACGTTGTGACTAGTGTGGGAGTGTGTGCTCGTGTAAATATCAATTTTTCTTACTCCTCGTGCCGGTCAACAGGAAAACAGCGAGTGTGTTATCTCATCGCGGGCGTGTGATTGCGTGTGGTAAATTGTGCTAGGTTAATTACCGCAAAACTCCACTGTGTGCAAATATGTAGTGTGTCGCTGTATGCAAATATTTGGTATGTCTTTTTTTTTTTTTTTTTCAGGCAATACACACTTTGAATTTTACACAATTTCGATGCTGCAACCTAAGTGTATACATGCGAATAGGATTGCTTAAATGAAAAAGTAAAGTAGGAGGTAAGTGCAAATGTTTCCAGGAGGTTATGCACACACAATCTATTTTATGAATTAATAGTTATTATCTAAGAAAATGATAGAAGATTATAAATAATGTGTGCAGAATAATACAGAATTTGCATGTTACACAAAAAAAAAAAATATATATATATTCCAAATATTGTTAGCAAAATGCACCTAGATTAGTGAGCTGGATTTTTTTTTTTTTTTTTGTATTTTTGTTCTGTTGATCCCACGTGGAGTCAAGGCTCCGGGATATAGAACATGTATGTGCAGACAATTAATATTTACATGATGCAAGTTACCAAGAAAAAAAATTTCAAAAAAAAAAAATACATAACATGTTACACAATTTAACTTTATGCAAAACATGAAGCAGCTGTTATCACAAGTCCATTCAACAAATTAACAGTTCAATTTCTCTATTATCAATCAAATTAAAGAATAGCTTCAGAGGGTAGGTAGGATATTCTAGAAGAATTTTTTTTACTGTTTTTTTTTTTAATACTGGTAAATTGTTTTAGTTATTTTCTGTGATATTAAGTTGTAAAGTTTTACTCCCAAGTAATTTAGTCCATTTTCAAATCGCCTAGTGTTATGTTCAACTATCCTCAATTTACTAGCATTTCTGGTGTTATACCTATGTGCGAATATCTAAAAAAAAAAAAAAAAAAAAAAAAAAAAAATATTTTTTTTTTCTCTTCTTTTTCTTAAGAATGAATAAAAAGTTTCTAGAACGTATTCATTTATGGCAGTCAGGACTTTAAGTTTTTTGAATTTTGGTCTGCAGTTAGATGATTTTTTATCTTTTGTTATTATTCTAATAGCTCCTTTTTTTTTTTTTTTTTTTCCCCAATGTTATATGGCAGAAAGAGTAGAGCTATGGCTACTGTGACATCATGCATTGATGGGAAGGTTATTGTTGGATAACAAAAATTTAGATGATATAATTTTTATTTTTTTCCATACACAACACATTGCAGGTACAATTTTACAGGTTACAGCTGTACCACCTCTAGTATTGCTGCCGACCATCCAACAAATGAGCACACTAAACAGGCATTGATGACATTGTTATCAACGTCTTTTTGAATCTCTCATTATTATACATAACTGCCCACTGAAACAGAGAAACTTCAAAATAGGTGTGTGTGTGTGTGTTTATATATATATATATATACATACATACATACATACATACATACATACATACATACATACATACATACATACATACATACATACATACATACATACATATACACTTATATATTTATTTTGTCACTTTGAATTTTGTATGAGGTATACACATGCAAAGATTCACAGCTGCTGGGTGGGTGAGTGAGTGAGTGAGTGAGTGAGTGAGTGATTGATTGATTGATTGATTGATTGATTGATTGAGAGAGAGTGTGTGTGTGTGTGTGTGTGTGTGTTAGGGGGGGGGGAAATGTGGTGATTGTGGGGGAAAAAAAATTGAAAATTGAAATTTTTAAAAAAATTTTTTTTTCTGTAGGGTGCAAAATAGTAGTGCCAACGGCACGTGGTGTTCCCAAGCCAAACAACAGGAGAAATCGTGTAATGAACACTCTTTTACTTCCCCCCCCCCCCTTCCCTCACACAACACCCACCACCCTCACCATCCCAACCACCAAAGCCCTCTTCAAAATACACTCTCACACACACACACACACACACACACAAACCCACACTCTATAACTGATGAACATTACCATAACTTCTTAAAGCCATTAGATAATATTTAACTCAAGAAAGGTATTGTGATATGTTTAAAGAAAGAAAGGTGAAACCTTTAACTTTACCAGCAGGTATTAGTATCACTGAGGTATCTTCTAGGTTGTAGCAGCAGTAGTAGTAATAATAATAAAATTAAATAAGGTAATAAAAAAGAAAAGTTATACATGTGATCAAATCATGAATGTATAAAACTGGAATGAATTTAAATTTTTTTTATTTTTCTTCATAGGCTGTTTTGAAATTGATGAGTAAGTGCCTCTTCTTTTAAATTTTTTTAATGCTGAACACTGTTACATAAAAGATGAATGTTTAGAAAATTTAAAAAAAAAAAAAAAAAAAAAAGCTAGCGGCCCCCTCCCCCCCCCCCTCCCAAACAAAAAAAAAAAACACCCTCCTTCAAAACATCACATAATCATCCAGCCAGCAGTGCAGACGAGAAATTTGCACTCGGGGCCGCCATTTTGACGATAAATTCTTGCATGGCACACCAAAGGTAGGAAAGAATTTAAAAAAATAAAAATAATGGGCGAGCACCCTCGCGTCTGCCTGTAGAAAATGAAGTTAAAAGTAACATAACCTAAAGACAGGCACACACTAGGGTGCTCCCAGGCGGTTGAGAAATTTTTTCCCGCCAAAAGACTTATATATATTATTTATTTTACTGTTTTTGGCAGGGGGCTATGTCGGTCTGTGTGCAAAGTAGTTCCTACTCCCGCCGCCAGGAGCGCGCGCGGTGGGTAGCGATGTTGTTTTTTCTGCTTTCATTTGTTTATTATTTAGAGGGTTAATGCTATGTAAATGTACGCAAGTTTGGTTATGTGTCGGTAGTTGTGCGAGATTTAATTTCCGAAACGAAATTTGACTTTCATCGGCCTGCATTTCTCACTTATTCGGAAAATACATGTGTGTTTATGTATGTATAATAATCGAGTGATTTTGTAATAATTTGGAAGTTTTGTTTGCGTGTGCGATGTGGGGAAGAAAAGGTGTGCACACGAGTCCTAGGGCTATATTTTTTTTTATTGCGAAATATTTACTTCATGTGGTGAAAAATTTTAAATTATTTGTGATGCAAGTGAAATTTTTTTTTTTTCAGTTGGGTGATGTGTTTGTCCTCGTTTGTGTGCAAGGAAGCAAACATGCTGAAGGTAAGGGGCCATAAATGACACTTTAAAATATTAGTTTACCATTAATTTTGGTTAAATATTAAATTGCCATATAAGTAAAATCATGTCAACTGTTGTATTCCACCCAGTATAAGCTGTTAGTAATGGGTACTTAATATAAATAGAATAAATGTAAGCATTTTCGTCTGCATGAAAATTCACTTTTTTTTTTTGGATACATTTGTACTGTGGGTAGTTAAATAGTACATTATGTTGTTTTTACTTCGAAGTACAAAACATCTTGTGCATGATTGCAAATTCAAACGCAGTTAAGCATAATATGAATTCGAATTATGTGTGTGTGTATATATATATATATATATATATATATATATTTTTTTACTGTGTCCAGTTTTAGCACAAATGGAATTATTTTCAAAGTGAATCGATGCAACTGGTCTTTGCCATTAATATTGATATATGATCTAACTAAATTAAATAGAAAGGATTTTTTTATTTATTTTTTTATATATATAAATATAAATATATTTGTAGCAATGTACTAATGACCACAGAAGTAAGCAAAAAAAAAATATATACATATCTCAGCCAGTAAACCATGCGTCTTAAAGACTTTTTTTAATGAAAATATTTCTGCCTTGGTTAAGCTTACATTTACTATCATAGGGATTGAGGGAATTGTAGAACAGCAGCAGAAGCATTTCCTTTCATGATCATGTTCTTGGTCCTGAAAAGGACCGTTTATGTAAGCATGTGCACACCAGACCTGCTCACTTGGAGCTGGTGTATTTGGTGACAGCCTTGGTGCCCTCGCTGACAGCGTGCTTGGCCAGCTCCCCGGGCAGCAGCAGTCTCACGGCCGTCTGTATCTCGCGGCTGGTGATGGTGGAGCGCTTGTTGTAGTGGGCGAGGCGGCTGGCCTCTGCCGCGATGCGCTCGAAAATGTCGTTCACGAAACTGTTCATGATGCTCATGGCCTTAGATGATATGCCAGTGTCCGGATGAACTTGCTTCAACACTTTGTAGATGTAGATTGCGTAGCTTTCCTTCCTCTTGCGCTTCTTTTTCTTGTCGCCCTTCGAGATGTTTTTCTGGGCCTTGCCCGCCTTTTTGGCTGCCTTACCGCTCGTCTTGGGGGGCATCGTAGGTCTGAGCTGTGCCGCTGTCGCTAGATGAGTGAGACGGGAACTGAATTTTTTTCGTGAAAAGTTTTCTTGGCTTCTTGTTGCGCGACCAATCGGAGCGCTCCGCGGCTCGTGATTGGTCGCGCTCCGCGGAGGGACGTGTAACAAAAGTAATCACAGTTCTGTTCTGGCACTCGGGCCGAACGGTCGTGTTTTTTAGGAGCTCCGAGCGCAACAGAAGCAAGGGGAAGTCTCAAGGCGGAAAGGGTCGAGGCGCAGGAGCGCCTCCCCTTACCCCCCTACTCCCCGGGACCACCCCCAGGGCAACGAGGGATTCAGCGAAGGGTAAAACAATGTCTCCGCGCAGGCGTGGGAAGGGCCAACCTGGACCCACCCCCTGCGGAGAGAACACTGCCAGCTCCAGCAAAGAGGCAAACACTGCGAGGCAGGAAAACAACATCATGCCTGGCACAATTTCAACGAGCGAAACGCATAATACAGACACCGATAGTGAGGTAGAAATTGAGCTGTTATCCCCAAACAGCTCACTGCGCGAGGACATAGCCCATAGCACAAACATATTCGACATCTTTAACACAGTAATGGCAGAAAACACTGAGAATAATTTTTCGGCCAGTAAAATAATAACAACTCCCACTACCAAGGGAGGCACAAAGAGAGGACTCTCCTCTCCTGACACCCCTGTCACACCAGACAGCCCTCAGGCCCCCCACAAAAACCTGCCAGAAATCAACCAATCACAAAATGGCACACAAGGACAAGTCAACTCAGGAACACCTGACTCAGGCTGGGCCACACAGCACAACTCACGCAAAAAAGGGCGACATGAAGCAAAACGCCATAGGGACCATGAGGAAACCACCACAGCCGACAGCGCGACCACAGCAACTCAATCGGCGAGTGCCTCCAGCCAGCCAGATCAACCAGAGATGCTAGCCCAGACTGGCAACGAACCCCCTACCACACAAGGCGAAACAACTTCCTCTAGGAAAACTGGCTTCGATATTGTCATCCAAGACGAAGCCAGGTATTCCCAATTAGCACAAATATGCAAAAAGTACAGCGCAGGAAAATACACAATAGGTTTTACTAAGGGCAGGACTCTTAGAATTAAAATGCAGATTAAACAAGAGTACCTTGCAGTAAGAGACGAAATAAGGAAACAAAACATTCCAGCCTACTGGTACAGCACAGACAGGGTGAAACCACTGCGAGTAGTGGTGCGACATGTGCCACCTAGCATCACACCAGCTGAATTGAAAGAAATGGCAACGGAATCAGGCTTACCAGTACTGAGCTGTGAGCAAATAACAAAAACACTACCACCCGAGGGCAACAACTCATTCGGAACAATCACTATTAAAACACCAGTATTTATTTTGTCCTTGGCCCCAGGCACAGACACCAAAGAAATATATTCCAGAAGAAACCTGCAACATCTTAGATGCACATTTGAACCATATCAACACAGATCCCCCATAATACCCCAGTGCCACAGGTGCCAAAGATTTAATCACACAAAAAATAATTGTAACATGCCACCTCGCTGCCTGAAATGCGCAGCTCCGCACCTAACTAGCGAATGCCAAAAGCCTTACAGCACACCCCCAAAATGCTGCCTGTGCTCAGGGCCGCATCCTGCGAACTACAAAAAGTGCCCCAAATATGAGCAGGCAGCTCAAGAGTATGAGCACAGTGTAAAACCGCGCCCACATATGCAAGAAGCCCCCTCCAGGGAATCGAACCAAGGCCCCCACAGACAAGTGACAACAGCCCTCAGCTTCGCGCAGGCCTCGGCGCGGCAGGTTTCCGAGCATTCCTCGGCGCCTGGCGCGCTGGCCGGGCGTGGGAAAGAGCCGGAGCCCTTAGGGGTGTTGGAGGGGGGGGAGAAAGCCTTTCCGCCGCTCCCAGCTCGCGCGACAATGGGACCCAGCTTCGGCTTGCAGGAACAAGGGCCGAGACAGGGGGAGATAAGTGGCGTGGCGCGAGCCGCGGGAGGGGCGGGGCGGGGGGCCGGGATGGGCCTCGTGGAGGCTGCCGCCCCCCTCCCCTGGTCACTGGGGCCACTTCCCACGCTTCCTGGTGGTCTGCCTGCGCGGGCGGGTCTTGGGGGGGGGGGGGGGGCACTCGGCGAGGCGCGCGCGAGCGCGATGGCCGCCCTCTCGTCCGCGGAGGGGAGGTGGGCGGCCCTGCAGGGGGGGAGAGCCGCGCCAGACGCGGTGGAGCCTGCCGCCCCCCCCCCCCCCTGCGACAGCTCACACCCCTTCTCCTGCTCCATTCTTTCCTGCGGCCTCGCGCGCCGAGGCTCTTCAAGGAGGGGAGAGAGAGCGCAGCGCGATGGCCGCCGGGCCCCTGGAGGGGAGGGGGTTGTCCCCGCCTGGGATGCGGGTCGCGCCAGACACAGCGGAGCCGCGGGCTTCCCCCCGCGCCTCTTGTCCAGATGCTCGCGCTTCTCCCGATGCCTTGCTCGTGGGGGAGCGGCGCGCGGGGCAGGGCGAGCCTCGCTCGGCGCGAGATTTTCTCCCACGCGTCGCTGCGTCCTCGGGCACTCCTGGAGAGGGGGGGGGGGGCCCGGCCTCAGCCCCGGCGACCACACACACAGCTCCTGCCTGCAGCCAGGCCACAGGGGCTGCCAGCTTCGCGGAGTTTTTCGCTCTGCTGCAAGAAATGGACTACATAAGAATGTTCACTGTATTCCAGCCATACTTACTCCAGCTGCGAGGCGTCACACAACCGGCGCAGAGGCTTACCATTTTCATGAATGCACTAGCGGAATACTACGCATCTGCTCCCGCCTATGACTGACAACAGGACAACAGACGCGACAGACAACACTGACACAGACGACAGTCTCCAGGGACCATTTAACATTCTGTATTGGAATGCAAATGGCCTTCGCGCTCAGCTCCACGAGCTGCGCGAGGTGTTGCATACTTATGGAGTGCAAGTTGCCCTCATCAATGAAACAGTTCTTTCCACAAACCATCGTCTAAGTGTCCAGGGGTACCATGTGTACCGGGATGACTCCGGCCGCGGTACAGTGGTGCTCATCAAACATGGCATCAGTCACTACCACATCACCACACCTCCCCTCATTACCATGGAATGTCTGGCAATAGTTCTGCCAACCAAGGAAGGAGACTGCCTGCTGGCAGCAGTATACAGATCACCCAGCAAAAAGTTCCACGAGGCAGACCTTGATGCCATTGCAGAAAAATGTGACACATTCCTGCTCGCTGGCGATCTTAACGCCAAACATCTGGACTGGCACTCCAGAGGCCCCAACCCAGCTGGCAAGCGGCTCGCCACCTATGCCCAAAACAAAGGCTTTCGTGTTATTGGACCCGACACACCCACTCACTACCCATACAATGGAGGCCCTGGAGACGTCATTGACATCATTATGACAAATGACACAAATCATACATTTAACCTCACTTCTCTATGCGAACTAGACAGTGACCACAATCCAATCCTATGCGAAACGACGTTTCATTCAACAAAAAATACAGCCCAATACAGACCAACTAAACTGACAAACTGGGAGGAATTCAGCAGCACACTAGAAGACATCTCCTACCCAATCACCGACATGGAGACACCACAAGACATAGATGCTGCAGTTCAGTGCCTGACCACGACAATACTGACAGCTGCGAAGGACGCCTCCTACAACCTCACACAAAGAGACCGAACCAGACTGGAACACCCGACAATAGATCTACTCATCGCAAACAAAAACCAGGCAAGACACGACTACCAACGCCTACGAACCCCAGAGACCAAAAACACCTACAACAGACTAAAGACAAAACTAAAAAGAGAAGCACAAAGACACAGAATTGCTACTTGGGAGCAACAAGTCCGCGAAGCTGGCAACACACCACAGGGCATCTGGTCACTGACCGCAGGTCTACAGGGAAAATCTGCCAAGCGCACTCCTCCAGCTATCCACGGTCTACGAGGGCTGGCTTATACAGCCGAAGAAAAAGCCGAAGCCTTGGCAGAGTCCCTGGAGCTCCAATTCACACCCCACGAGGACCCGCAAGACGAACAATTCGTCGAGGAAGTCGAGGAAACGCTTCCTCGCCTCATGTCACAACTGCACCCTCCCCCCCTTCCCCTAGAAGAACACGTCACTCCAGCAGAAATTACAGCTATGCTGCGCAAAATGCCCCCCAGAAAGGCACCAGGAGCGGACCGAATTTCTAACCTCATGCTTAAACACCTGCCGCCCCCAGCAACATCATTCCTGGCACTCTTAATTAATTCCATCCTCCAAGTTGGCTACTTCCCCCAGTCCTGGAAAGAAGCTCATGTCATCACTATCCCCAAGCATGGCAAAGACCCAACATTCCCCCAAAACCGGCGCCCAATCAGCCTGCTGAGCTCCCTCAGCAAGCTGGCGGAGAAAGCAATACTTAGTCGCCTGCGCCGCCACGCAGATGACCTAACACTACAACCAGATTTTCAATATGGCTTCCGAGAAGGCCACTCCACCTCTCATCCCCTGGCACAAATCGTTGAAACAGCCACAAAATCATTTAATGCCAGGGAACATATGCTGGCCATCTTCCTGGATGTGGAGAAGGCCTTTGACAGGGTGTGGCACGAGGGCCTGATCCACAAAATGATGCACCTACAAATTCCACCTCGTTATTTATTACTTATTTCCAGCTTCCTCCACAATCGTACCTTCAGGGTGAAGGTAGAGGGGAAACTCTCTGCCCCAAGGCCGATTGCGAGCGGAGTGCCACAGGGAGCGCGACTAAGCCCCTTCTTGTACTCCCTGTATGTTTCTGATCTACCCGCAGCTCCTGGCATCAGAGTGCAGCTGTTCGCCGACGACACGGCAATATTCACCACCGGAGCTGATGCAGAACAGACACGAGACCAAGTCCAGAGATATCTAGAGTCCTTCGAGGCCTGGCTAGAGAAATGGCGTATAAAGGTCAATGCCGAAAAATCAGCCGCCATTTTGTTCTCTAGACGTAGGCCGCAGCTCCCACTACCTCTCACACTGTTTGAAGAAGACATCCCTTACTCCACACACACAAAATATCTAGGTCTCATCCTTGACTCCAGACTCACCTGGCAAAAACATATCGACAACAAAGTGACGCAATGTAAGCAACAAACAGGAGCTCTGTATCCCCTCCTCAAGGGAAAAATATTACCGCACAGAGTTCGACTTCAAATATATAAAACAATCATCCGCCCAGCCCTACTGTATGCTGTAGAAATCTGGGGCTATGCAGCCAAGAAACAAATAGCAAAACTACAAGTGGCCCAAAACCGCATCCTCCGAATCATCACAGGTCTTATCCCCTCCACAAGGATCACATCACTCCACCACATCACTCGCTGCGAATTCATCCATTCCATCATTCAGAGGACAAACACCAAGTTCTACGGGGCCGCCAGAGCTCACACAAACGCCCTCATAAGGGAACTGGGCGACTACGACCCCGAGGAGGTGGTCAGCTACAGACGACCTCGCCTCCCTACTTAACACTACTCTCACCTACAGGCTGGAGGGTAGCGGGAGCAGGTGGGCAGCGGCCACAGCCAGTGACACCTCCCTGCGGTGCCCCACACCCATATGACTGCACATGGCGAAATTGCTCGCACAACGTACAACGACCAAACACTTGGTTTTTGGTTTCGACGTAGAATAACATCTGCTACACTGGCCACGGCCCTTAGCAGCTCTGTTAGAGGCCCGAGTTAATGGGTCAGGAGCACCCCCCAGGTGCTAATATTGCAACGCAACCAGCGACTACGGAAAAAAAAAAAAAAAAAAAAAACAACAACAACAAAAACAACAACAACAACGTGGGGTCACACGCAGGGAAAGGACCGAGAGGCTAGCTCGACAGCCAAACCAGTCTCCCCTCCCCAAAGCCAGAGAGGGAGAAACCAAACCATTCCAAATCCCAGACTTGTGGTTGGCTACTCCTTGGGGGGTAGAAGCCCACCCCTGCGGGTCAAGTGTGAACCTTGGCGGTTGCACACGAACAACCAACAGTAATAAAAATAAAAAAAAATAAAAAATAATAAAAAAATAATAATAATAATAATAATAATAATAATAATAATAATAAAAAAAAACCACGATCACCCACGATCATTCCACCTCTTTACCTCCTCACCATTCATAAAATCACCGCCCCTAAACCACATTAGGGTCAAAAACTCACTTGTTATTCACCCCCCTCAAAACAGACAATAGCACAACTCAAAACTAGAGGTAGTGGGCGGCATTCCGCGGCCTGAAACTCTTGAGCGAGCCCCCCTGCACGACGCAAAACGGCAGTCGTACAGAGGGGCTTGCCATAGCGATGATGATCTCCCTGTAAGACGGCTATGATAAGGCTGCCTGGGGTTGCGTCATTACGCAAAGTATCTGAGCTAACAAAAGTAATTTCCAGCGGCCGGGGCGCCACTTTCTCGTAGGTTGCGGACCAGTGTACAGCCTATAACTCAACATGTCTGGCAGAGGAAAAGGAGGAAAGGTTAAGGGGAAATCCAAGACTCGCTCCAGCAGGGCAGGACTTCAGTTCCCAGTGGGGCGCATCCACAGGCTGCTGCGCAAAGGCAACTACGCAGAGCGTGTCGGGGCAGGCGCCCCGGTCTACTTGGCCGCGGTGATGGAGTACCTGGCCGCCGAGGTGCTGGAGCTGGCGGGCAATGCTGCGCGCGACAACAAGAAGACCAGGATCATCCCGCGTCACCTTCAGCTGGCCATTCGCAACGACGAGGAGCTCAATAAGCTCCTGTCAGGCGTGACCATTGCCCAGGGTGGCGTTCTGCCCAACATTCAGGCAGTGCTGCTGCCCAAGAAAACCGAGAAGAAAGCCTAAGCCCCTTGTTTGCTTCTCAGGTTTGAAAAAAAAAAAAACGGTCCTTCTCAGGACCAAAAAACATAATTCGTTGAAAAGGAACTGTTTGCTGTTAATCTCTGATGAAATAATGTCCTATGAAACCTGTTGTTTGGAACACAAACTTCACACTGTAACACATGATTGTTTAAAAGCTACGCAGCTATTCGCATGCACGTGCGCGCGCGCGCACACACACACACACACACACACACACAAACACAAACACAACAGCAGTAGCAGCAGCAGCAGCAGCAGCTGTGATTCTTTGCATGTTTCAAAGTGAAAAAAAAAAATATATATATATATATGTATGTATGTATGTATGTATATAAATAAATAAAAAAAACACACACACACACACACTTGTTTTGAAGTTTCTTTTTGTTTCAACATGTTTCAGTGGGCAGTTATGTATAGTAATGAGAGAATTAAAAAGATGTTGATAACAATGTGAACACAAATAAATAGTTTCCTTGTGTATTACTTGGTGTACCTAAGTATGAATCAGTGCACATTGCCTTTAAGCAATGTTATGCGGTTGAACAGATAGTTGCAGAAGTTGCTAGAAATATTGAAAAATTTCCTTCTGCGAAGCTAGCTTGAATTAAAGTCTTGCTCTCTCAACATTCACTGCATGCACATTGTAATGTAAGTTATGTCAACCTGGTTATTCACGTACTGTTAACTCCATGGCATGGCTGTTGAAACTGCTACCTCTGCACCATGTAAAAGCACTTTTTCATATGTGTGTTTGCCTAGCCAAGGTTTTTGTACGCCTACTAGTTGTGGGATTTATTTTTTTTATTTTTTCCCCCCTCCTTTATGAGTGTTGTGTTTGCATGGTGAAACAGTAACTGCAACCTTCCTTGAATCTGTATGATGGCCCTGAAAAGGGCCGTTTTGTAAGGTGTGGCACAGCTGGCCTACCCTCCGAAGCCGTACAGAGTGCGGCCCTGCCTCTTCAAGGCGTACACGACGTCCATTGCGGTGACGGTCTTTCTCTTGGCGTGCTCTGTGTAGGTGACAGCATCGCGGATCACGTTTTCCAGGAACACTTAGAGCACGCCTCGTGTCTCCTCGTAGATGAGGCCCGAGATGCGCTTCACTCCACCGCGCCTGGCCAGCCTACGAATGGCCGGCTTGGTGATGCCCTGGATGTTGTCACGCAGCACCTTCCTGTGACGCTTAGCGCCACCTTTCCCCAGACCTTTTCCGCCCTTTCCGCGCCCGGTCATGTTTGCGTGCTCCTGTTTCAGCTGGGAATGTGCTGCTCGGCCGCCGCTTTTCATCACTGGGGCGAAGCCCCTCAGCGCGGGGGAGGTACAAGCCTTTTTAGGGGCTCTTGTCCTCCCTTTTTGTCATCATACATTTTTGTGAGGAGGAAGAAGGAATGAACCCCCTCCCCCTCTTGTCAAGTTTGTGATGGTTGCTGGAAGCGAGCACACTCCCAGCTGGTCTTCGATACAGAGGAAAAATGTTGCCATTTTTCCCCCGGGTTTCCTTTTGGTTTTCTACCCCCCTTTGCCCACTAAGGATGAGGTCGAACGCAGGTTTACCCCCCCTGCGCATTTGCCCTAAGACGGTCGGTAATTTAGAAAAATCGTGGGTCTTTATTTTAATAGAATGGGTGAATTTAAACATTAGGCCGAAAGTGTTATTTTCAAGCTAGTCGGTGGTCGGGGAATGCGTCCTGGTCTCCAAAATAAAATAATGAGCAAGTAATGAATTAATTAATTAATTAATAATTAATTAATTAATTGGTGTTGGCTTTAAATTAATTTCATGGCTTGGCTGTGACGAGGTCGGTGCTTTGTTCGTTGTGTAGGGAAATTGGCTCTGGCCAATTATTTGCACAGTTTTTCTCTGCTTAGATTTTATTTTTTAAACTTTTGCGGAATTTAATAATATTAATTTTAATTTTATTAATTGGTTGTGTATGAATTTATTTGGTTATTTATGTGTTGGTACGAGAAAAATACCGCGAGTATTGTGGTGAAAAAACTGGCTGATAGTGGCGAAGTCGGTGCTTCGCTCTGGTTGGCTGGTGGTATTTGGCTCTAGCCAATCACAGCGCAGTCCGCTCTGCGGGCCGGCCGCGGTGTTTGCTGTGAGTTTAACACGCGATGCTGGATTCCCGTGGCTTGGGGACAGGTAGTTTTGGTGTTGTCCTGGCAATTGCGACCTTATTCGCAGTCCGTGAAGGTCGTCAGGGCCTGAACGAGCAGGAGGGTTTTCATAGAAGGATCGGAGACTGTATTGGCGAGGAGCATGTATGGTTTGAGGTGTGACATGAAGGAGGCAAAGTTGGTTTCGCGGAGGAATTTTAGTAGGTCCTGAAGGTCAGAAAGTGCAGACGGGATGCCACTACAGTCGTCGCGAGAGGATGGACCGGGGGTGGGGCGGGGAGTGGAGAGGCGAGCTGCGGGATCGCCAGATTTTGTGCTGTTTTTAGCCGCCTGTGCGTAGGAGAATGTGGTCTGAACTGGTCTTGAAGGTGGAGCTGTCGAGAGGAATGGGAAGCTGGCTGGCGAGACTTGAGGGACATTCTGTTTTTGTTTTTCAACTCGCAAGTTTGCGGAATCCTGTCTGGCCTGGACTAGGTTGAGGTATATTGGGCAGAGTTTTGAATTTCCCTCATGAATACCTTTCCCTTTGCAATTTGCGCAATTAGGGTTTTTATCGAGATGTGGACAGGCGGCGTGAGTATGGGGCCCGGCGCAGTGTTGACAACGTGTCGCCAGGCGGCAGAAGTTTTTGGTGTGCGAAAACTGCCAGCAGTTTTTGCACTGGGCGACATCAGATACTCGTTTTTTATACTGAGTAACGACTACTCTCGTCATGTTGATCACAGATAGTGTCGTGAGAGGCGGCAGGGTGTCGTTCTTGCTAGCCGTTACGCAGAAGCGGGGAAGGGGCTCCTCCCAGGAGTGAGTCGGGTCGACAGGGTCAGTGGTTCGTGCCTTGAATTGGTAAACGTCCAGGACTGAATACCCGCGCGCCTCGAGGTCCTCTTTGATTGCGGCTGTGGGAGTCTGCTTTGGCATTTTGATTACCACTTTTTGTGGCAGCTCTGAGGCCGTGCTGAAGGTGTAGAATGGTATAGGGGCCGATTCAAGATACTGTTTAATCAGGTGGTATGACTGCTCGGTCTCGCACGCGATCTGAAGCCCCTCCCGCACAAGGGCTAGTTGTGCGCCGCCAGGGGCCAAGGCTCGCACGCGAGTGACGAGCTGGTTGTAAAGACTGGTATCGGGTACGACCAGCCTCAGAGCGTGCTTGTTAGTTCGCTTGGCGCGCGGGGTGGCAGGCTGTGCTGCTGTGCCCTGTGTGCCAGTGGGGCCTGCATTGTTCTGTGATGAAAAATTCTGTGCGGTCGCAACTGCGGATGCAGGCTCACGTGTAGTAACGCCGTGTGTGGTCTGAGTTGCGGGAGATGTTGAATCTAGAGCTGACCCTGCCGTGGGGGTGGAGGGGGGGCCCGCTGTGTCAGCGAGCGGCTCATAACGGTTCGAGACCGCAAGGGGCCGCGGCGTGGTCGCCTGCGGAATTTTCCGTTGTCTTTTGGTTTCGTGTTGCCATCCTTGGGTATTCTCGGGGTGCTCCCTGTCCATCCTTGCACTGTCTCGTAAAAATGCTGCGTACAATTCCGCTGAGACTGTCATGGAATTAACTGAAGTCCTGGAGGTAACAGATTCGCAGTCTGAGTCGGGGTATGTGCCTGTGTCCATGGTTGCGTCCGTGTTGTCCTGGGAGGAAACGATTAGATTTATGGTGCCGTGCCTAACGGACTGAAAACTGCCGCCAGGATAGGCTGCGCCGGGTGGTATTTTGTCTGGCATGGACCTGGCTGGGGGTCCCTGCTCGCTCATTCCGCCAACCCCCCTCAAGGCCGGCCCTAGGGCCCGGTCGTGGGAGGGGCAGGAAGCCACGGGTGTGTCCTGTTTTCGGTGTTCTTTAGGGGCAGTCTGAAGAAAGTGTTGTAAATCTATTACGCTGTAAGAGGACTCGCCGCTGACCCAAACGGGCTAGGCTCGAGGTGGCCGTTCGGGATTAATAACCTCCCTCAGGCCGGCTGTCACTCTTGTGTCCGCGAGCTAAGAATCGAAGCGATGCGCAGAGAGGAGGCAGGGCCGCACTCCGACGATGCTCTCGACTCGGTAGCTGTGATGGAAGTGCTTCTATGGATCGACTTCTGTGCTGTGATTGGCTGTTCTCGCCAGCCAATGGAGATGCCGGGCCAATCGCAGTGCACCACAGCTTTAACAAAACTGTTGAAATTTTTACAGCACGCGCAGACGGACCACGATGGCGCGCACGAAGCAGACGGCTCGTAAATCTACTGGAGGCAAAGCGCCGCGCAAGCAGCTGGCCACCAAGGCGGCTCGCAAGAGCGCGCCGGCCACGGGGGGAGTGAAGAAGCCACATCGCTACCGCCCTGGCACTGTCGCGCTGCGAGAAATCAGGCGCTACCAGAAAAGTACCGAGCTGCTTATCCGCAAGCTGCCCTTCCAGCGCCTGGTGCGAGAGATCGCCCAGGACTTCAAGACAGACTTGCGCTTCCAGAGCTCGGCCGTCATGGCGCTGCAGGAGGCCAGCGAGGCTTACCTGGTGGGGCTCTTCGAGGACACCAATTTGTGCGCCATCCACGCCAAGAGGGTCACCATCATGCCCAAGGACATCCAGCTTGCCCGGCGTATCCGTGGCGAGCGTGCTTGAGTTCCTTGCCATTTTTTTTGCAAGGGGGAAAAAAAAAACAGCCCTTATTAGGGCTAAAAATAACTGTCAAATTTGAAAGGAAAACAGTTGTCTGGCGTTTTGTACCTATTAGCTGTCGTTGACCTTTACCCAGCCAATAATATATTACATTAATAAGAATTTGGAAAAACACAGTTATAGTGTCTGTGTTTTGAGGTGGTTGTTTATATTGTACACAAAAGATTTGCACACAATGCAATGTATTCTGCATAGGAAATAAAAACTCTTCAAACAGTGCCTGTCTGCAGTAGCAGCACCATCAGCAGCAGCAGCAGCAGCAGCAGCAGCAGCATAAAGTTCACCATTAATACCCTGAGACCTAATCCTTACAAAAAAAAATATGTGTGTGTGTGTGTATATATGTGTATATATATATATGCTGAAATAAGAGTGAGATGTTTGTAAGACGTTTTCCTGCTTAAAAACTTTAAATAATTTTGCACCTAAACTATACACACAATGTAATTGATAAATTTCTTTATTTATTTATTTATTTCCCCCGCTTCAAATACCATAAGAAATTTTTTAACCAGAATTTTACCTAACGGCAGAGGTGTGGCTATAGGAGGCAATGATTGCAACAACTGATACCTTCATGACTAGTATTGTTGGCCCTTAGAAGGGCCGATAAGGTGGTACAGTGCCACAGAAAGTGCCAGCGGTCCTGCTGGCATCTTCATTTCCGCTTTGGGGCTGCTTTCTTGGGCGACTTGCTCTTTGGGGCAACCTTCTTTGGCTTTGGAGCACGGGGTTTCTTCGTGGGAGGTTTGGACACCTTTTTTGCCTTTGAAGGTGCCTTCTTGGGCTTGGGGGTTGCAGCTGCTGCCTTTTTTTTCTTTTCTGCTGTAGGCGGAGTCTTCTTGACTGGTTTCTTGCCCACCGCTGCCTTCTTGGCTACGGATCGCTTCTTTTCCTTAGGGGCAGCTGCACCACGCTTGCCGCTTGGAGCCTTGGGCTGGTCCGGAGCACCGGTGGTCCCTGAAGCCAGCTTGAAGGAGCCAGACGCACCCTTGCCTTTGGTTTGGACAAGCTCGCCGCTAGCCACTGCTGCCTTCAAGTATTTCTTGATGAAAGGTGCCAGCTTTTCCGCATCTACTTTGTAGGTAGAGGCGACGTATTTCTTGATGGCTTGCAGTGATGAGCCGCCCCTTTCCTTGAGGCTCTTGATCGCAGAGGCCACCATTTCAGATGTGCGCGGGTGCGCGGGCTTGGCTCGTGGCTTCTTCGACGCAGCCTTGCCTTTCTTCGGGGAAGCTGCCTGTGATGGGGCAACAGCTGGTGCTGCAGTCGCTGCTGCGGTATCTGCCATGACGAGACTGATCCTACAGAATGCAAGAGCAAAGTGAAAATAAAATTTTTCTCTCTGCAAATATCTGGTTACCCAATTTTCTGGTTGCGGACGGTTCAGAAAATTCTCGATGCCTTGCTCACGTAGGGAGCAGCGCACTTTGGACAGCGAAAGTAATGTAGGGCTTCTTTAGCACTGATTTTTCAATGTTTTCTAAATGTCAGCAGTCTACGATGACATAATGGGCAGTTCCACTAATAGTGTAATTTTTTTATGGCAGCTGCACTGTTTAATTTGCACTGCGAGCTGTTTAAATTTACTGCTACACCAAACAGGGAACTTTTCATTTGCAGATGTTATTCAAGGAATCAAATACGTAATTTGTGCTGGAATCACTTGAAAATGGTTAAATTAACTTAGGTATACTTTAGTGTATAGTATGCTGAAAATGTGGAGATAATTTCATGAAGGCTGTTTGCTGTGGAAGCACTAGCAAATCACCTTGTTCAGTGCCACCTGGAATGGCTTTCTTCGTGCACCTCCAAGGATGATGTGATTATTATTGTGAGTAAATTTTGTTTACATTTTCATTGTGTGAATAATAAAACTTTTAACTGTACACACAACAAGCATTTCACTTGGATCTGATGCATTCTCAAGAGTGCAGTTTCTGTTTAGCTTTTAAAACTGGCTGCCCTTCAATTCACTCAAGGTGCAGATGCAAGTTGCTGATGAAGTATTCCACACACATGCTACATTGGAGAAATATTTTAATAAAAATTAAAACTCTTGCAGGATTTCGAATAAAAACTATCCTATTTATCCCTTCTATGTTTTGGTACTGCGAAATTGAGAGAGGTAAGTAAGTTGTGAGGTTATTTTTACTTGCTTGCATGTGAGGTTAGCAGAGCAAAAATATTTTTGAAATTGCAGATACATGGTCACTTTATTTCGTTGCAAACATTTATAAGCTCGTAATCTTATTTAAAGTCTCCATACTTAATGCGTTTGGAAAACCTTCTTTCTCTCAATTTTACAATGGAACAAAATTTTACTTGTATGTGTACATTAATTCCATCTCTAAATGATGTAGGTTTACGCACCGAGATCAGGTACATTGTAGAGAGAAAAACACAAGAGTACCTGCTTATTTTGAAGTTTTAATGAGTATATTAAAAAAAAAAAAAAAAACGATAAAAATATAATTGAAAAAGTATATTATTCACGTATTTTTGAGGATGAGGGGAGGGGGTGTTTTTGTCCGATGGTCGTTTATCTTTAAAGAAATTTCCGTTGGACCTGTGCGTTCTTGCTCTGCCAATTCTCGAAAAATGAAATATTTTAAGTCGTCTTTTATGTGCTAACTTCATTATATTTGGCTGCATTCGTATTTTTATTAGTTTTGAAACATTCATGTCACGGAAAATAATCATAAACCAGGACAAAAACGTTTTGACTAAATGTTCTAGGTTGGTTGTAAAACATTTTCTTATTTTATTTCACATCGGAAACATCTGTTAAGTTGTAAGCTTTGTAATGAATGCGACAGTCACTTGTTCGCTGAAGTGTTTGTTTAAGAAATTAGTATTGTAAATTTGTTTATGGTCTTGTTAAATGAAATTTTAAGTGAAATCATTTGGGAAAACAGAGGCTACAGGAATTTTCAACACAACTTGATGACCGACGTTGTGACTAGTGTGGGAGTGTGTGCTCGTGTAAATATCAATTTTTCTTACTCCTCGTGCCGGTCAACAGGAAAACAGCGAGTGTGTTATCTCATCGCGGGCGTGTGATTGCGTGTGGTAAATTGTGCTAGGTTAATTACCGCAAAACTCCACTGTGTGCAAATATGTAGTGTGTCGCTGTATGCAAATATTTGGTATGTTTTTTTTTTTTTTTTTTCAGGCAATACACACTTTGAATTTTACACAATTTCGATGCTGCAACCTAAGTGTATACATGCGAATAGGATTGCTTAAATGAAAAAGTAAAGTAGGAGGTAAGTGCAAATGTTTCCAGGAGGTTATGCACACACAATCTATTTTATGAATTAATAGTTATTATCTAAGAAAATGATAGAAGATTATAAATAATGTGTGCAGAATAATACAGAATTTGCATGTTACACAAAAAAATATATATATATATTCCAAATATTGTTAGCAAAATGCACCTAGATTAGTGAGCTGGATTTTTTTTTTTTTTTTGTATTTTTGTTCTGTTGATCCCACGTGGAGTCAAGGCTCCGGGATATAGAACATGTATGTGCAGACAATTAATATTTACATGATGCAAGTTACCAAGAAAAAAAATTTCAAAAAAAAAAAATACATAACATGTTACACAATTTAACTTTATGCAAAACATGAAGCAGCTGTTATCAC
>NW_026962748.1:0-22500 GCF_032445375.1 Bacillus rossius redtenbacheri
GTCATTGTATTTAATTTTTTAAAAATTTTCCTCTCTCAGGCAAGGTTAGGTTAGGTTAGGTTACATTTGGTCATTGTATTTAATTATTTTCAAATTTTTCCTCTCTCAGGCAAGGTTAGGTTAGGTTAGGTTATGTAAGGTTAGGTCATTGTATTTAATTTTTTTAAATTTTTCCTCTCTTAGGCAAGGTTAGGTCAGGTTAGGTTAGGTTATGTTAGGTTAGGTTAGGTTAGGTTAGGTTAGGTTAGGTTAGGTTAGGTTAGGTTAGGTTAGGTTAGGTTAGGTTAGGTTAGGTTGGGTTAGGTTAGGTTAGGTTAGGTTAGGTTATGTTAGGTTAGGTCATTGTATTTAATTTTTTAAAAATTTTCCTCTCTCAGGCAAGGTTAGGTTAGGTTAGGTTACATTAGGTCATTGTATTTAATTATTTTCAAATTTTTTCCCTCTCAGGCAAGGTTAGGTTAGGTTAGGTTAGGTTATGTAAGGTTAGGTTATTGTATTTAATTTTTTTAAATTTTTCCTCTCTCAGGCAATGTTAGGTTAGGTTAGGTTTGTTTAGGTTAGGTTAGGTCATTGTATTTAATTATTTGAAATTTTTCCCCTCTCAGGCAAGGTTAGGTTAGGTTAGGTTAGGTTAGGTTAGGTTAGGTTATGTTAGGTTGGGTTTGGTTAGGTCAGGTTAGGTCATTGGTTTTTTTTAATTAATTTTAAATATTAGTTCTCTGAGGTAAGTCAGTTCAAGTCCACAATAGTGTAAATTTTTTTTAAAAAAATTTTAATTTTAAATATTTTATATAAAAAAATTATTTTATCAATAAAAAAAAGTGTGGGATGAATGGTGTATATTATTATAAATATTTTATTGCCATATGTGAGTATGAGGATTATCATGTGGATAATATCTTAAGAAGCACCCCATTTAAATTATGTTAAATAAAATAATTTTTTTATATATACTAATATTAATTTATATTTATTAATTAATCTTAAAATATTTTTAATTCAAATTTATTTTCTATTTTGAAATTTTGTTTTCCATAGAAACAGTGTTTTTTTTTTTTTTAACTTTTTTTTTTTTTTTAATATATTCAGTAAAAATATATTAGCTTGGATCAGTAATGACGTATTTTCCTTCCGAGAAGCTGTGGCAGAAGCAGCAGCCACGTCCACACAGAAGTTCTTGAGAAATAGCAATTTTGCTCTATTCGTGGTTGTTTTCGTTCGTGGTTGTTTGCCGTGCGGGGCGAATCGGGAAATCAAGCAAATAGCTGGAGACATTCTCCCGGCGATCGAGGCCTCGGCGGCCGGGAAAAACGCGCGCGTTTGGGCGTTGCGCGCACCCATGGCAAGGCCCATTTTGGGTTATATAGGGGGTAGTGGTGTCCCGAGGGGAAAAAATTAACATGTTAAATACAGCTTCCAGGCAATAGAGAAATGTCTCGGCGACGGAAGGCACCACTACCCGGCATATTTCCGCCCCTCGGACTCCGTGCGCCAGCCTGTAATAGCGAATCGGGACTTAGAAAAAATTCGAGCAGAGAGCCAGAAAATTCTCCCGGCGATGGAGGCCTCCGCGGCCGAGGGAAATTGTCATTGGTGATTTTGCATGTTAAATTAACATGTGTATTAACACAGGCTTGGAGAAGCAAGCCTGCGGGGACTCTGCAATACATTGAGCGGGGAGCCAGAAAATTCTGGCGGCGACCGAGGCCTCCGCGGCCGGGAGAACTCTCGGCGCTCGGGCTCCGCGTGTACCCGCGGCAAGGTCCATTTTGGGTTATATAGGGGGGTAGTGGTGTCCCGAGGGGTAAAAATTAACATGTTAAATACAGCTTCCAGGCAATAGAGAAATGTCTCGGCGACGGAAGGCACCACTACCCGGCGAATTCCCGCCCCCTCGGAATCCGTGCGCCAGCCTATAATAGCGAATCGGGACTTAGAAAAAATTCGAGCAGGGAGCCAGAAAATTCTGGCGGTGACCGAGACCTCCGCGGCCGAGGAAATGGTCATCGGTGATTTTACATGTTAAATTAACATGTGTATTAACACTGGCTGGGAGAAGCAAGCCTGCGGGACTCTGCAATATATTGAGCGGGGAGCCAGAAAATTCTGGCGGCGACCGAGGCCTCCGCGGCCGGGATAATAATCCTTGGTAATTTTACATGTTAAATTAACATGTGTATTAACACATGCTGGGAGAAGCAGGCATTCTGGACTTTGAAAAATTTCGAGCAGGGGCCGGAGAAATTCTCCCGGCGACCGAGGGCCTCCGCGGCCGGGAGAACTCTCGGCGCTCGGGCTCCGCGTCTACCCATGGGGAGCGGGCAGCCAGAAAATTCTGGCGGCGACCGAGGCCTCCGCGGCCGAGGAAAAGGTCATTGGTAATATTACATGTTAAATTAACATGTGTATTAACACATGCTGGGAGAAGCAGGCATTCTGGACTTTGAAAAATTTCGAGCAGGGGCCGCAGAAATTCTCCCGGCGACCGAGGCCTCCGCGGCCGGGAGAACTCTCGGCGCTCGGGCTCCGCGTCTACCCATGGGGAGCGGGCAGCCAGAAAATTCTGGCGGCGACCGAGGCCTCCGCGGCCGAGGAAATGGTCCTTGGTGATTTTACATGTTAAATTAACATGTGTATTAACACAGGCTGGGAGATGCAGGCATTCTGGTCTTAGAAAAATTTCGAACAGGGGCCGGAGAAATTCTCCCGGCGGCCGAGGCCTCCGCGGCCGGAAGAACTCTCGAAAACCACCTCGTTCGTGGTTGTTTGCCGTGCGGGGCGAATCGGGAAATCTAGCAAATAGCTGAAGACATTCTCCCGGCGATGGAGGCCTCGGCGGCCGGGAAAAAACGCCCGCGCTCGGGCGTTGCGCGCCCCCTTGGCAAGGCCCATTTTGGGTTATATAGGGGGTAGTGGTGTCCCGAGGGGAAAAAATTAACATGTTAAATACTGCTCCCAGGCAATTGTAAAATGTCTCGGCGACGGAAGGCACCACTACCCGGCATATTTACGCCCCTCGGACTCCGTGCGCCAGCCTGTAATAGCGAATCGGGACTTAGAAAAAAAATTCGAGCAGGGAGCCAGAACATTTTCCCGGCGATCGAGGCCTCCGCGGCCGAGGAATTTGTCATTGGTGATTTTGCATGTTACATTAACATGTGTATTAACACAGGCTTGGAGAAGCAAGCCTGCGGGACTCTGCAATACATTGAGCGGGCAGCCAGAAAATTCTGGCGGCGACCGAGGCCTCCGCGGCCGGGGAAATAATCCTCTGTAATTTTACATGTTAAATTAACATGTGTATTAACACAGGCTTGGAGAAGCAAGCCTGCGGGGACTCTGCAATACATTGAGCGGGGAGCCAGAAATTTCTGGCGGCGACCGAGGCCTCTGCGGCCGGGATAATAATCCTTGTTAATTTTACATGTTAAATTAACATGTGTATTAACACAGGCTGGGAGAACTAGGCATTCTGGACTTTGAAAAATTTCGAGCAGGGGCCGGAGAAATTCTCCCGGCGACCGAGGCCTCCGCGGCCGGGAGAACTCTCGGCGCTCGGGCTCCGCGTCTACCCATGGGGAGCGGGCAGCCAGGAAAATTCTGGCGGCGACCGAGGCCTCCGCGGCCGAGGAAAAGGTCATTGGTAATATTACATGTTAAATTAACATGTGTATTAACACATGCTGGGAGAAGCAGGCATTCTGGACTTTGAAAAATTTCGAGCAGGGGGCCGGAGAAATTCTCCCGGCGACCGAGGCCTCCGCGGCCGGGAGAACTCTCGGCGCTCGGGCTCCGCGTCTACCCATGGGGAGCGGGCAGCCAGAAAATTCTGGCGGCGACCGAGGCCTCCGCGGCCGAGGAAATGGTCCTTGGTAATTTTACATGTTAAATTAACATGTGTATTAACACAGGCTGGGGAGAAGCAGGCATTCTGGACTTTGGAAAATTTCGAGCAGGGGCCGGAGAAATTCTCCCGGCGACCGAGGCCTCTGCGGCCGGGAGAACTCTCGGCGCTCGGGCTCCGGGTGTACCCGCGGCAAGGCCCATTTTGTGTTATATAGGGGGTAGTGGTGTCCCGAGGGGGGAAAAAAATTAACATGTTAAATACTGCTTCCAGGCAATAGGAAAATGTCTCGGCGACGGAACGCACCACTACCCGGCGAATTCCCGCCCCTCGGACTCCGTGCGCCAGCTTGTAAGAGCGAATCGGGACTTGGAAAAAATTTTATCGGGGAGCCAGAAAATTCTCCCGGCGATCAAGGCAATCACCGCCGGGAGAATTTTTTTCTAGCTAACCGATTGAAATTTTCAAAGTACCAATTGCCTCGAAAACAACCACGAACGTAAAACAACCACGAACGGAAAACAACCACGAACGACAACAACCACGAACGACAACAACCACGAACGACAACAACCACGAACGGAAAACAACCCCCGAACGACAACAACCACGAACGCACAACAACCACGAATGAAAACAACCACGAACGGTAAACAACCACGAACGAAAACAACCACGAACGAAAACCACCTCGTTCGTGGTTGTTCGCCTTGTGGGGCGAATCGGGACATCATGCAAATAGCTGGAGACATTCTCCCGGCGATCGAGGCCTCGGCGCCCGGGAAAAATGCCCGCGCTCGGGCGTTGTGGGCACCCATTGCATGGCCCATTTTGGGTTATATAGGGGGTAGTGGTGTCCCGAGGGGGAAAAAATTAACATGTTAAATACTGCTCCCAGGCAATTGTAAAATGTCTCGGCGACGGAAGGGCACCACTACCCGGCATATTTCCGCCCCTCGGACTCCGTGCGCCAGCCTGTAATAGCGAATCGGGACTTAGAAAAAATTCGAGCAGAGAGCCAGAAAATTCTCCCGGCGATGGAGGCCTCCGCGGCCGAGGAAATTGTCATTGGTGATTTTGCATGTTAAATTAACATGTGTATTAACACAGGCTTGGAGAAGCAAGCCTGCGGGAACTCTGCAATACATTGAGCGGGGAGCCAGAAAATTCTGGCGGCGACCGAGGCCTCCGCGGCCGGGAGAACTCTCGGCGCTCGGGCTCCGCGTCTACACATGGGGAGCGGGCAGCCAGAAAATTCTGGCGGCGACCGAGGCCTCCGCGGCCGAGGAAATGGTCCTTGGTGATTTTACATGTTAAATTAACATGTGTATTAACACAGGCTGGGAGAAGCAAGCCTGCGGGTCGCTGCAATATATTGAGCGGGGAGCCAGAAATTTCTGGCGGCGACCGAGGCCTCCGCGGCCGGGGAAATAATCCTCGGTAATTTTACATGTTAAATTAACATGTGTATTAACACAGGCTTGGAGAAGCAAGCCTGCGGGACTCTGCAATACATTGAGCGGGGAGCCAGAAATTTCTGGCGGCGACCGAGGCCTCTGCGGCCGGGATAATAATCCCTTGGTAATTTTACATGTTAAATTAACATGTGTATTAACACAGGCTGGGAGAACTAGGCATTCTGGACTTTGAAAAATTTCGAGCAGGGGCCGGAGAAATTCTCCCGGCGACCGAGGCCTCCGCGGCCGGGAGAACTCTCGGCGCTCGGGCAGCGCGTCTACCCATGGGGAGCGGGCAGCCAGAAAATTCTGGCGGCGACCGAGGCCTCCGCGGCCGAGGAAAAGGTCATTGGTAATATTACATGTTAAATTAACATGTGTATTAACACATGCTGGGAGAAGCAGGCATTCTGGACTTTGAAAAATTTCGAGCAGGGGCCGGAGAAATTCTCCCGGCGACCGAGGCCTCCGCGGCCGGGAGAACTCTCGGCGCTCGGGCTCCGCGTCTACCAATGGGGGAGCGGGCAGCCAGAAAATTCTGGCGGCGACCGAGGCCTCCGCGGCCGAGGAAATGGTCCTTGTTGATTTTACATGTTAAATTAACATGTGTATTAACACAGGCTGGGAGAAGCAAGCCTGCGGGACTCTGCAATACATTGAGCGGGGAGCCAGAAAATTCTGGCGGCGACCGAGGCCTCCGCGGCCGAGGAAATGGTCCTCAATGATTTTACATGTTAAATTATCATGTGTATTAACACAGGCTGGGAGAAGCAAGCCTGCGGGACTCTGCAATACATTGAGCGGGGAGCCAGAAAATTCTGGCGGCGACCGAGGCCTCCGCGGCCGGGGAAATAATCCTCGGTAATTTTACATGTTAAATTAACATGTGTATTAACACAGGCTGGGAGAAGCAGGCATTCTGGACTTTGAAAAATTTCGAGCAGGGGCCGGAGAAATTCTCCCGGCGACCGAGGCCTCCGCGGCCGGGAGAACTTCGGCGCTCGGGCTCCGCGTGTACCCGCCGCAAGGCCCATTTTGGGTTATATAGGGGGGTAGTGGTGTCTCTGGAGGGAAAAAATACACGGTAAATATTGCAGCCAGAGCCTATGGCAATCTGTTGGCGACCGAGGCCTCCACACGCCGGCAAATTTTCGGCTCTCGGACTGTGTGTATTCCACTGGAGACAGGCCTGCGGGGACTCTGTAATATATTGAGCCGGGAGCCAGAAAATTCTGGCGGCGACCGAGGCCTCCGCGGCCGGGGAAATAATCCTCGGTAATTTTACATGTTAAATTAACATGTGTATTAACACAGGCTGGGAGAAGCAAGCCTGCGGGTCGCTGCAATATATTGAGCGGGGAGCCAGAAAATTCTGGCGGCGACGGCGCTCGGGCTCCGCGTCTACCCATGGGGAGCGGGCAGCCAGAAAATTCTGGCGGCGACCGAGGCCTCCGCGGCCGAGGAAAAGGTCATTGGTAATATTACATGTTAAATTAACATGTGTATTAACACATGCTGGGAGAAGCAGGCATTCTGGACTTTGAAAAATTTCGAGCAGGGGCCGCAGAAATTCTCCCGGCGACCGAGGCCTCCGCGGCCGGGAGAACTCTCGGCGCTCGGGCTCCGCGTCTACCCATGGGGAGCGGGCAGCCAGAAAATTCTGGCGGCGACCGAGGCCTCCGCGGCCGAGGAAATGGTCCTTGGTGATTTTACATGTTAAATTAACATGTGTATTAACACAGGCTGGGAGATGCAGGCATTCTGGTCTTAGAAAAATTTCGAACAGGGGCCGGAGAAATTCTCCCGGCGGCCGAGGCCTCCGCGGCCGGAAGAACTCTCGAAAACCACCTCGTTCGTGGTTGTTTGCCGTGCGGGGCGAATCGGGAAATCTAGCAAATAGCTGAAGACATTCTCCCGGCGATGGAGGCCTCGGCGGCCGGGAAAAACGCCCGCGCTCGGGCGTTGCGCGCCCCCTTGGCAAGGCCCATTTTGGGTTATATAGGGGGTAGTGGTGTCCCGAGGGGAAAAAATTAACATGTTAAATACTGCTCCCAGGCAATTGTAAAATGTCTCGGCGACGGAAGGCACCACTACCCGGCATATTTACGCCCCTCGGACTCCGTGCGCCAGCCTGTAATAGCGAATCGGGACTTAGAAAAAAAATTCGAGCAGGGAGCCAGAACATTTTCCCGGCGATCGAGGCCTCCGCGGCCGAGGAATTTGTCATTGGTGATTTTGCATGTTACATTAACATGTGTATTAACACAGGCTTGGAGAAGCAAGCCTGCGGGACTCTGCAATACATTGAGCGGGCAGCCAGAAAATTCTGGCGGCGACCGAGGCCTCCGCGGCCGGGGAAATAATCCTCTGTAATTTTACATGTTAAATTAACATGTGTATTAACACAGGCTTGGAGAAGCAAGCCTGCGGGACTCTGCAATACATTGAGCGGGGAGCCAGAAATTTCTGGCGGCGACCGAGGCCTCTGCGGCCGGGATAATAATCCTTGTTAATTTTACATGTTAAATTAACATGTGTATTAACACAGGCTGGGAGAACTAGGCATTCTGGACTTTGAAAAATTTCGAGCAGGGGCCGGAGAAATTCTCCCGGCGACCGAGGCCTCCGCGGCCGGGAGAACTCTCGGCGCTCGGGCTCCGCGTCTACCCATGGGGAGCGGGCAGCCAGAAAATTCTGGCGGCGACCGAGGCCTCCGCGGCCGAGGAAAAGGTCATTGGTAATATTACATGTTAAATTAACATGTGTATTAACACATGCTGGGAGAAGCAGGCATTCTGGACTTTGAAAAATTTCGAGCAGGGGCCGGAGAAATTCTCCCGGCGACCGAGGCCTCCGCGGCCGGGAGAACTCTCGGCGCTCGGGCTCCGCGTCTACCCATGGGGAGCGGGCAGCCAGAAAATTCTGGCGGCGACCGAGGCCTCCGCGGCCGAGGAAATGGTCCTTGGTAATTTTACATGTTAAATTAACATGTGTATTAACACAGGCTGGGAGAAGCAGGCATTCTGGACTTTGGAAAATTTCGAGCAGGGGCCGGAGAAATTCTCCCGGCGACCGAGGCCTCTGCGGCCGGGAGAACTCTCGGCGCTCGGGCTCCGGGTGTACCCGCGGCAAGGCCCATTTTGTGTTATATAGGGGGTAGTGGTGTCCCGAGGGGGAAAAAATTAACATGTTAAATACTGCTTCCAGGCAATAGGAAAATGTCTCGGCGACGGAACGCACCACTACCCGGCGAATTCCCGCCCCTCGGACTCCGTGCGCCAGCTTGTAAGAGCGAATCGGGACTTGGAAAAAATTTTATCGGGGAGCCAGAAAATTCTCCCGGCGATCAAGGCAATCACCGCCGGGAGAATTTTTTCTAGCTAACCGATTGAAATTTTCAAAGTACCAATTGCCTCGAAAACAACCACGAACGTAAAACAACCACGAACGGAAAACAACCACGAACGACAACAACCACGAACGACAACAACCACGAACGACAACAACCACGAACGGAAAACAACCCCGAACGACAACAACCACGAACGCACAACAACCACGAATGAAAACAACCACGAACGGTAAACAACCACGAACGAAAACAACCACGAACGAAAACCACCTCGTTCGTGGTTGTTCGCCTTGTGGGGCGAATCGGGACATCATGCAAATAGCTGGAGACATTCTCCCGGCGATCGAGGCCTCGGCGCCCGGGAAAAATGCCCGCGCTCGGGCGTTGTGGGCACCCATTGCATGGCCCATTTTGGGTTATATAGGGGGTAGTGGTGTCCCGAGGGGGAAAAAATTAACATGTTAAATACTGCTCCCAGGCAATTGTAAAATGTCTCGGCGACGGAAGGCACCACTACCCGGCATATTTCCGCCCCTCGGACTCCGTGCGCCAGCCTGTAATAGCGAATCGGGACTTAGAAAAAATTCGAGCAGAGAGCCAGAAAATTCTCCCGGCGATGGAGGCCTCCGCGGCCGAGGAAATTGTCATTGGTGATTTTGCATGTTAAATTAACATGTGTATTAACACAGGCTTGGAGAAGCAAGCCTGCGGGACTCTGCAATACATTGAGCGGGGAGCCAGAAAATTCTGGCGGCGACCGAGGCCTCCGCGGCCGGGAGAACTCTCGGCGCTCGGGCTCCGCGTCTACACATGGGGAGCGGGCAGCCAGAAAATTCTGGCGGCGACCGAGGCCTCCGCGGCCGAGGAAATGGTCCTTGGTGATTTTACATGTTAAATTAACATGTGTATTAACACAGGCTGGGAGAAGCAAGCCTGCGGGTCGCTGCAATATATTGAGCGGGGAGCCAGAAATTTCTGGCGGCGACCGAGGCCTCCGCGGCCGGGGAAATAATCCTCGGTAATTTTACATGTTAAATTAACATGTGTATTAACACAGGCTTGGAGAAGCAAGCCTGCGGGACTCTGCAATACATTGAGCGGGGAGCCAGAAATTTCTGGCGGCGACCGAGGCCTCTGCGGCCGGGATAATAATCCTTGGTAATTTTACATGTTAAATTAACATGTGTATTAACACAGGCTGGGAGAACTAGGCATTCTGGACTTTGAAAAATTTCGAGCAGGGGCCGGAGAAATTCTCCCGGCGACCGAGGCCTCCGCGGCCGGGAGAACTCTCGGCGCTCGGGCAGCGCGTCTACCCATGGGGAGCGGGCAGCCAGAAAATTCTGGCGGCGACCGAGGCCTCCGCGGCCGAGGAAAAGGTCATTGGTAATATTACATGTTAAATTAACATGTGTATTAACACATGCTGGGAGAAGCAGGCATTCTGGACTTTGAAAAATTTCGAGCAGGGGCCGGAGAAATTCTCCCGGCGACCGAGGCCTCCGCGGCCGGGAGAACTCTCGGCGCTCGGGCTCCGCGTCTACCAATGGGGAGCGGGCAGCCAGAAAATTCTGGCGGCGACCGAGGCCTCCGCGGCCGAGGAAATGGTCCTTGTTGATTTTACATGTTAAATTAACATGTGTATTAACACAGGCTGGGAGAAGCAAGCCTGCGGGACTCTGCAATACATTGAGCGGGGAGCCAGAAAATTCTGGCGGCGACCGAGGCCTCCGCGGCCGAGGAAATGGTCCTCAATGATTTTACATGTTAAATTATCATGTGTATTAACACAGGCTGGGAGAAGCAAGCCTGCGGGACTCTGCAATACATTGAGCGGGGAGCCAGAAAATTCTGGCGGCGACCGAGGCCTCCGCGGCCGGGGAAATAATCCTCGGTAATTTTACATGTTAAATTAACATGTGTATTAACACAGGCTGGGAGAAGCAGGCATTCTGGACTTTGAAAAATTTCGAGCAGGGGCCGGAGAAATTCTCCCGGCGACCGAGGCCTCCGCGGCCGGGAGAACTTCGGCGCTCGGGCTCCGCGTGTACCCGCCGCAAGGCCCATTTTGGGTTATATAGGGGGTAGTGGTGTCTCTGGAGGGAAAAAATACACGGTAAATATTGCAGCCAGAGCCTATGGCAATCTGTTGGCGACCGAGGCCTCCACACGCCGGCAAATTTTCGGCTCTCGGACTGTGTGTATTCCACTGGAGACAGGCCTGCGGGACTCTGTAATATATTGAGCCGGGAGCCAGAAAATTCTGGCGGCGACCGAGGCCTCCGCGGCCGGGGAAATAATCCTCGGTAATTTTACATGTTAAATTAACATGTGTATTAACACAGGCTGGGAGAAGCAAGCCTGCGGGTCGCTGCAATATATTGAGCGGGGAGCCAGAAAATTCTGGCGGCGACCGAGGCCTCCGCGGCCGGGGAAATAATCCTCGGTAATTTTACATGTTAAATTAACATGTGTATTAACACAGGCTTGGAGAAGCAAGCCTGCGGGACTCTGCAATACATTGAGCGGGGAGCCAGAAAATTCTGGCGGCGACCGCGGCCTCTGCGGCCAGGGAAATAATCCTCGGTAATTTTACATGTTAAATAACCATGTGTATTAACACAGGCTGGGAGAAGCAAGCATGCGGGACTCTGCAATATATTGAGCAGGGAGCCAGAAAATTCTGGCTGCGACCGAGGCCTCTGCGGCCGAGGAAATGGTCATTGGTAATTTTACATGTTAAATTAACATGTGTTTTAACACAGGCTGGGAGATGCAGGCATTCTGGACTTAGAAAAATTTCGAGCAGGGGCCCGAGAAATTCTCCCGGCGACCGAGGCCTCTGCGGCCGGGAGAACTCTCGAAAACCACCTCGTTCGTGGTTGTTTGCCGTGCGGGGCGAATCGGGAAATCTAGCAAATAGCTGAAGACATTCTCCCGGCGATGGAGGCCTCGGCGGCCGGGAAAAACGCCCGCGCTCGGGCGTTGCGCGCCCCCTTGGCAAGGCCCATTTTGGGTTATATAGGGGGTAGTGGTGTCCCGAGGGGAAAAAATTAACATGTTAAATACTGCTCCCAGGCAATTGTAAAATGTCTCGGCGACGGAAGGCACCACTACCCGGCATATTTACGCCCCTCGGACTCCGTGCGCCAGCCTGTAATAGCGAATCGGGACTTAGAAAAAAAATTCGAGCAGGGAGCCAGAACATTTTCCCGGCGATCGAGGCCTCCGCGGCCGAGGAATTTGTCATTGGTGATTTTGCATGTTAAATTAACATGTGTATTAACACAGGCTTGGAGAAGCAAGCCTGCGGGACTCTGCAATACATTGAGCGGGCAGCCAGAAAATTCTGGCGGCGACCGTGGCCTCCGCGGCCGGGGAAATAATCCTCTGTAATTTTACATGTTAAATTAACATGTGTATTAACACAGGCTTGGAGAAGCAAGCCTGCGGGACTCTGCAATACATTGAGCGGGGAGCCAGAAATTTCTGGCGGCGACCGAGGCCTCTGCGGCCGGGATAATAATCCTTGGTAATTTTACATGTTAAATTAACATGTGTATTAACACAGGCTGGGAGAACTAGGCATTCTGGACTTTGAAAAATTTCGAGCAGGGGCCGGAGAAATTCTCCCGGCGACCGAGGCCTCCGCGGCCGGGAGAACTCTCGGCGCTCGGGCTCCGCGTCTACCCATGGGGAGCGGGCAGCCAGAAAATTCTGGCGGCGACCGAGGCCTCCGCGGCCGAGGAAAAGGTCATTGGTAATATTACATGTTAAATTAACATGTGTATTAACACATGCTGGGAGAAGCAGGCATTCTGGACTTTGAAAAATTTCGAGCAGGGGCCGGAGAAATTCTCCCGGCGACCGAGGCCTCCGCGGCCGGGAGAACTCTCGGCGCTCGGGCTCCGCGTCTACCCTTGGGGAGCGGGCAGCCAGAAAATTCTGGCGGCGACCGAGGCCTCCGCGGCCGAGGAAATGGTCCTTGGTGATTTTACATGTTAAATTAACATGTGTATTAACACAGGCTGGGAGAAGCAGGCATTCTGGACTTTGGAAAATTTCGAGCAGGGGCCGGAGAAAATCTCCCGGCGACCGAGGCCTCTGCGGCCGGGAGAACTCTCGGCGCTCGGGCTCCGGGTGTACCCGCGGCAAGGCCCATTTTGTGTTATATAGGGGGTAGTGGTGTCCCGAGGGGGAAAAAATTAACATGTTAAATACTGCTTCCAGGCAATAGGAAAATGTCTCGGCGACGGAACACACCACTACCCGGCGAATTCCCGCCCCTCGGACTCCGTGCGCCAGCTAGTAAGAGCGAATCGGGACTTGGAAAAAATTTTATCGGGGAGCCAGAAAATTCTCCCGGCGATCAAGGCAATCACCGCCGGGAGAATTTTTTCTAGCTAACCGATTGAAATTTTCAAAGTACCAATTGCCTCGAAAACAACCACGAACGTAAAACAACCACGAACGGAAAACAACCACGAACGACAACAACCACGAACGACAACAACCACGAACGACAACAACCACGAACGGAAAACAACCCCGAACGACAACAACCACGAACGCACAACAACCACGAATGAAAACAACCACGAACAGTAAACAACCACGAACGAAAACAACCACGAACGAAAACCACCTCGTTCGTGGTTGTTCGCCTTGTGGGGCGAATCGGGACATCATGCAAATAGCTGGAGACATTCTCCCGGCGATCGAGGCCTCGGCGCCCGGGAAAAATGCCCGCGCTCGGGCGTTGTGGGCACCCATTGCATGGCCCATTTTGGGTTATATAGGGGGTAGTGGTGTCCCGAGGGGGAAAAAATTAACATGTTAAATACTGCTCCCAGGCAATTGTAAAATGTCTCGGCGACGGAAGGCACCACTACCCGGCATATTTCCGCCCCTCGGACTCCGTGCGCCAGCCTGTAATAGCGAATCGGGACTTAGAAAAAATTCGAGCAGAGAGCCAGAAAATTCTCCCGGCGATGGAGGCCTCCGCGGCCGAGGAAATTGTCATTGGTGATTTTGCATGTTAAATTAACATGTGTATTAACACAGGCTTGGAGAAGCAAGCCTGCGGGACTCTGCAATACATTGAGCGGGGAGCCAGAAAATTCTGGCGGCGACCGAGGCCTCCGCGGCCGGGAGAACTCTCGGCGCTCGGGCTCCGCGTCTACACATGGGGAGCGGGCAGCCAGAAAATTCTGGCGGCGACCGAGGCCTCCGCGGCCGAGGAAATGGTCCTTGGTGATTTTACATGTTAAATTAACATGTGTATTAACACAGGCTGGGAGAAGCAAGCCTGCGGGTCGCTGCAATATATTGAGCGGGGAGCCAGAAATTTCTGGCGGCGATCGAGGCCTCCGCGGCCGGGGAAATAATCCTCGGTAATTTTACATGTTAAATTAACATGTGTATTAACACAGGCTTGGAGAAGCAAGCCTGCGGGTCTCTGCAATACATTGAGCGGGGAGCCAGAAATTTCTGGCGGCGACCGAGGCCTCTGCGGCCGGGATAATAATCCTTGGTAATTTTACATGTTAAATTAACATGTGTATTAACACAGGCTGGGAGAACTAGGCATTCTGGACTTTGAAAAATTTCGAGCAGGGGCCAGAGAAATTCTCCCGGCGACAGAGGCCTCCGCGGCCGGGAGAAATCTCGGCGCTCGGGCAGCGCGTCTACCCATGGGGAGCGGGCAGCCAGAAAATTCTGGCGGCGACCGAGGCCTCCGCGGACGAGGAAAAGGTCATTGGTAATATTACATGTTAAATTAACATGTGTATTAACACATGCTGGGAGAAGCAGGCATTCTGGACTTTGAAAAATTTCGAGCAGGGGCCGGAGAAATTCTCCCGGCGACCGAGGCCTCCGCGGCCGGGAGAACTCTCGGCGCTCGGGCTCCGCGTCTACCAATGGGGAGCGGGCAGCCAGAAAATTCTGGCGGCGACCGAGGCCTCCGCGGCCGAGGAAATGGTCCTTGTTGATTTTACATGTTAAATTAACATGTGTATTAACACAGGCTGGGAGAAGCAAGCCTGCGGGACTCTGCAATACATTGAGCGGGGAGCCAGAAAATTCTGGCGGCGACCGAGGCCTCCGCGGCCGAGGAAATGGTCCTCAATGATTTTACATGTTAAATTAACATGTGTATTAACACAGGCTGGGAGAAGCAAGCCTGCGGGACTCTGCAATACATTGAGCGGGGAGCCAGAAAATTCTGGCGGCGACCGAGGCCTCCGCGGCCGGGGAAATAATCCTCGGTAATTTTACATGTTAAATTAACATGTGTATTAACACAGGCTGGGAGAAGCAGGCATTCTGGACTTTGAAAAATTTCGAGCAGGGGCCGGAGAAATTCTCCCGGCGACCGAGGCCTCCGCGGCCGGAGAGAACTTCGGCGCTCGGGCTCCGCGTGTACACGCCGCAAGGCCCATTTTGGGTTATATAGGGGGTAGTGGTGTCTCTGGAGGGAAAAAATACACGGTAAATATTGCAGCCAGAGCCTATGGCAATCTGTTGGCGACCGAGGCCTCCACACCCCGGCAAATTTTCGGCTCTCGGACTGTGTGTATTCCACTGGAGACAGGCCTGCGGGACTCTGTAATATATTGAGCCGGGAGCCAGAAAATTCTGGCGGCGACCGAAGCCTCCGCGGCCGGGGAAATAATCCTCGGTAATTTTACATGTTAAATTAACATGTGTATTAACACAGGCTGGGAGAAGCAAGCCTGCGGGTCGCTGCAATATATTGAGCGGGGAGCCAGAAAATTCTGGCGGCGACCGAGGCCTCCGCGGCCGGGGAAATAATCCTCGGTAATTTTACATGTTAAATTAACATGTGTATTAACACAGGCTTGGAGAAGCAAGCCTGCGGGACTCTGCAATACATTGAGCGGGGAGCCAGAAAATTCTGGCGGCGACCGCGGCCTCTGCGGCCAGGGAAATAATCCTCGGTAATTTTACATGTTAAATAACCATGTGTATTAACACAGGCTGGGAGAAGCAAGCATGCGGGACTCTGCAATATATTGAGCAGGGAGCCAGAAAATTCTGGCTGCGACCGAGGCCTCTGCGGCCGAGGAAATGGTCATTGGTAATTTTACATGTTAAATTAACATGTGTTTTAACACAGGCTGGGAGATGCAGGCATTCTGGACTTAGAAAAATTTCGAGCAGGGGCCCGAGAAATTCTCCCGGCGACCGAGGCCTCCGCGGCCGGGAGAACTCTCGAAAACCACCTCGTTCGTGGTTGTTTGCCGTGCGGGGCGAATCGGGAAATCTAGCAAATAGCTGAAGACATTCTCCCGGCGATGGAGGCCTCGGCGGCCGGGAAAAACGCCCGCGCTCGGGCGTTGCGCGCCCCCTTGGCAAGGCCCATTTTGGGTTATATAGGGGGTAGTGGTGTCCCGAGGGGAAAAAATTAACATGTTAAATACTGCTCCCAGGCAATTGTAAAATGTCTCGGCGACGGAAGGCACCACTACCCGGCATATTTACGCCCCTCGGACTCCGTGCGCCAGCCTGTAATAGCGAATCGGGACTTAGAAAAAAAATTCGAGCAGGGAGCCAGAACATTTTCCCGGCGATCGAGGCCTCCGCGGCCGAGGAATTTGTCATTGGTGATTTTGCATGTTAAATTAACATGTGTATTAACACAGGCTTGGAGAAGCAAGCCTGCGGGACTCTGCAATACATTGAGCGGGCAGCCAGAAAATTCTGGCGGCGACCGAGGCCTCCGCGGCCGGGGAAATAATCCTCTGTAATTTTACATGTTAAATTAACATGTGTATTAACACAGGCTTGGAGAAGCAAGCCTGCGGGACGCTGCAATACATTGAGCGGGGAGCCAGAAATTTCTGGCGGCGACCGAGGCCTCTGCGGCCGGGATAATAATCCTTGGTAATTTTACATGTTAAATTAACATGTGTATTAACACAGGCTGGGAGAACTAGGCATTCTAGACTTTGAAAAATTTCGAGCAGGGGCCGGAGAAATTCTCCCGGCGACCGAGGCCTCCGCGGCCGGGAGAACTCTCGGCGCTCGGGCTCCGCGTCTACCCATGGGGAGCGGGAAGCCAGAAAATTCTGGCGGCGACCGAGGCCTCCGCGGCCGAGGAAATGGTCCTTGGTGATTTTACATGTTAAATTAACATGTGTATTAACACAGGCTGGGAAAAGCAAGCCTGCGGGACTCTGCAATATATTGAGCGGGGAGCCAGAAAATTCTGGCGGCGACCGAGGCCTCCACGGCCGGGGAAATAATCCTCGGTAATTTAACATGTTAAATTAACATGTGTATTAACACAGGCTTGGAGAAGCATGCCTGCGGGACTCTGCAATACATTGAGCGGGGAGCCAGAAAATTCTGGCGGCGACCGAGGCCTCTGCGGCCGAGGAAATGGTCATTGGTAATTTTACATGTTAAATTAACATGTGTATTAACACAGGCTGGGAAAAGCAAGCCTGCGGGACTCTGCAATATATTGAGCGGGGAGCCAGAAAATTCTGGCGGCGACCGAGGCCTCCACGGCCGGGGAAATAATCCTCGGTAATTTAACATGTTAAATTAACATGTGTATTAACACAGGCTGGGAGAAGCAGGCATTCTGGACTTTGAAAAATTTCGAGCAGGGGCCGGAGAAATTCTCCCGGCGACCGAGGCCTCCGCGGCCGGGAGAACACTCGGCGCTCGGGCTCCGCGTGTACCCGCGGCAAGGCCCATGTTGGGTTATATAGGGGGTAGTGGTGTCCCGAGGGGGAAAAAATTAACATGTTAAATACAGCTTCCAGGCAATAGAAAAATGTCTCGGCGACGGAAGGCACCACTACCCGGCGAATTCCCGCCCCTCTGACTCCGTGCGCCAGCCTGTAATAGCGAATCGGGACTTAGAAAAAATTCGAGCAGGGAGCCAGACAATTCTGTCGGCGACCGAGGCCTCCGTGGCCGGGGAAATAATCCTCGGTAATTTTACATGTTAAATTAACATGTGTATTAACACAGGCTTGGAGAACCAAGCCTGCGGGACTCTGCAATACATTGAGCGGGGAGCCAGAAAATTCTGGCGGCGACCGAGGCCTCCGCGGCCGGGGAAATAATCCTCGGTAATTTTACATGTTAAATTAACATGTGTATTAACACAGGCTTGGAGAACCAAGCCTGCGGGACTCTGCAATACATTGAGAGGTGAGCCAGAAAATTCTGGCGGCGACCGAGGCCTCCGCGGCCGAGGAAATGGTCCTCGGTGATTTTACATGTTAAATTAACATGTGTATTAACACAGGCTGGGAGAAGCAAGCCTGCGGGACTCTGCAATATATTGAGCGGGGAGCCAGAAAATTCTGGCGGCGACCGAGGCCTCCACGGCCGGGGAAATAATCCTCGATAATTTAACATGTTAAATTAACATGTGTATTAACACAGGCTGGGAGAAGCAGGCATTCTGGACTTTGAAAAATTTCGAGCAGGGGCCGGAGAAATTCTCCCGGCGACCGAGGCCTCCGCGGCCGGGAGAACTTCGGCGCTCGGGCTCTGCGTGTAC
The DNA here is from genome assembly GCF_032445375.1 of Bacillus rossius redtenbacheri. NCBI lineage: Eukaryota > Metazoa > Arthropoda > Insecta > Phasmatodea > Bacillidae > Bacillus > Bacillus rossius. The sequence continues at coordinate 18,201 of NW_026962748.1, forward strand.
CCACCGCAAGGCCTATTTTGGGTTTTATAGGGGGTAGTGGTGTCTCTGGAGGGAAAAAATACACGGTAAATATTGCAGCCAGAGCCTATGGCAATCTGTTGGCGACCGAGGCCTCCACACCCCGGCAAATTTTCGGCTCTCGGACTGTGTGTATTCCACTGGAGACAGGCCTGCGGGACTCTGTAATATATTGAGCCGGGAGCCAGAAAATTCTGGCGGCGACCGAGGCCTCCGCGGCCGAGGAAAAGGTCATTGGTAAAATTACATGTTAAATTAACATGTGTATTAACACAGGCTGGGAGAAGCAGGCATTCTGGACTTAGAAAAATTTCGAGCAGGGGCCCGAGAAATTCTCCCGGCTACGAGGCCTCCGCGGCCGGGAGAACTCTCGGCGCTCGGGCTCCGCGTCTACACATGGGGAGCGGGCAGCCAGAAAATTCTGGCGGCGACCGAGGCCTCCGCGGCCGAGGAAATGGTCCTTGGTGATTTTACATGTTAAATTAACATGTGTATTAACACAGGCTGGGAGAAGCAAGCCTGCGGGTCGCTGCAATATATTGAGCGGGGAGCCAGAAATTTCTGGCGGCGACCGAGGCCTCCGCGGCCGGGGAAATAATCCTCGGTAATTTTACATGTTAAATTAACATGTGTATTAACACAGGCTTGGAGAAGCAAGCATGCGGGACTCTGCAATATATTGAGCAGGGAGCCAGAAAATTCTGGCTGCGACCGAGGCCTCTGCGGCCGAGGAAATGGTCATTGGTAATTTTACATGTTAAATTAACATGTGTTTTAACACAGGCTGGGAGATGCAGGCATTCTGGACTTAGAAAAATTTCGAGCAGGGGCCAGGGAAATTCTCCCTGCGACCGAGGCCTCCGCGGCCGGGAGAACTCTCGAAAACCACCTCGTTCGTGGTTGTTTGTCGTGCGGGGCGAATCGGGAAATCTAGCAAATAGCTGAAGACATTCTCCCGGCGATGGAGGTCTCGGCGGCCGGGAAAAACGCCCGCGCTCGGGCGTTGCGCGCCCCCTTGGCAAGGCCCATTTTGCGTTATATAGGGGGTAGTGGTGTCACGAGGGGAAAAAATTAACATGTTAAATACTGCTCCCAGGCAATTGTAAAATGTCTCGGCGACGGAAGGCACCACTACCCGGCATATTTACGCCCCTCGGACTCCGTGCGCCAGCCTGTAATAGCGAATCGGGACTTAGAAAAAAAATTCGAGCAGGGAGCCAGAACATTTTCCCGGCGATCGAGGCCTCCGCGGCCGAGGAATTTGTCATTGGTGATTTTGCATGTTAAATTAACATGTGTATTAACACAGGCTTGGAGAAGCAAGCCTGCGGGACTCTGCAATACATTGAGCGGGCAGCCAGAAAATTCTGGCGGCGACCGAGGCCTCCGCGGCCGGGGAAATAATCCTCTGTAATTTTACATGTTAAATTAACATGTGTATTAACACAGGCTTGGAGAAGCAAGCCTGCGGGACTCTGCAATACATTGAGCGGGGAGCCAGAAATTTCTGGCGGCGACCGAGGCCTCTGCGGCCGGGATAATAATCCTTGGTAATTTTACATGTTAAATTAACATGTGTATTAACACAGGCTGGGAGAACTAGGCATTCTGGACTTTGAAAAATTTCGAGCAGGGGCCGGAGAAATTCTCCCGGCGACCGAGGCCTCCGCGGCCGGGAGAACTCTCGGCGCTCGGGCTCCGCGTCTACCCATGGGGAGCGGGCAGCCAGAAAATTCTGGCGGCGACCGAGGCCTCCGCGGCCGAGGAAAAGGTCATTGGTAATATTACATGTTAAATTAACATGTGTATTAACACATGCTGGGAGAAGCAGGCATTCTGGACTTTGAAAAATTTCGAGCAGGGGCCGGAGAAATTCTCCCGGCGACCGAGGCCTCCGCGGCCGGGAGAACTCTCGGCGCTTGGGCAGCGCGTCTACCCATGGGGAGCGGGCAGCCAGAAAATTCTGGCGGTGACCGAGGCCTCCGCGGCCGAGGAAATGGTCCTTGGTGATTTTACATGTTAAATTAACATGTGTATTAACACAGGCTGGGAGAAGCAGGCATTCTGGACTTAGAAAAATTTCGAGCAGGGGCCGTTGAAATTCTCCCGGCGACCGAGGCCTCCGCGGCCGGGAGAACTCTCGGCGCTCGGGCTCCGCGTGTACACGCGTCAAGGCCCATTTTGGGTTATATAGGGTGTAGTGGTGTCTCTGGAGGGAAAAAATACACGGTAAATATTGCAGCCAGAGCCTATGGCAATCTGTTGGCGACCGAGGCCTCCACACCCCGGCAAATTTTCGGCTCTCGGACTGTGTGTATTCCACTGGAGACAGGCCTGCGGGACTGTGCAGTATATTGAGCGGGGAGCCAGGAAAATCTCCCGGCGACCGAGGCCTCCGCGGCCGAGGAAATGGTAATTGGTGGTTTTGCATGTAAAATTAACATGTGTATTAACACAAGCTGGGATGAGAGGAATTTGGCGGCGACCGAGGCCTCCTCACCCCGGCAAAATATCAGCTACCGGGCTCTGCATATTCCTACAGAAGCAGGCCTGCAGGACTCTGCAATATATTGAGCGGGAACCAGAAAATTCTGGCGGCGACCGAGGCCTCCGCGGCCGAGGAAAATTGTCATTGGTGGTTTGCATGTAAAATTAACATGTGTATTAACACAAGCTGTGACCAGAGGAATTTGGCGGCGACCGGGGCCTCCACACCCCGGCAAAATATCAGCTACCGGGCTCTGCTTATTCACATTCAAGCAGGCATTAGGGACTCTGAAAAGTTTCGGGCGGGGAGCCAGAAAATTCTCCCGGCCACAGAGCCCTCCCTCCCGAGAGTCTGTGTAAATGCCTGTTATACAGGCCCCATGAATTCCAGCCTTATAGGTTATTTTAAGTCTCCGTTCGTGGTTGTTCGTAAACAACTGCGATTCGGGATTTTGACCTATTTCCTATGATCATGTTCCCGGAAGTTAGCCAGCCTCTTTCAGTCAAAATCTCATATTTTGGGTACCTTTGTGAACCCATCGATAGGCCCATTTTGGGTATATTAGGGGGACATGCAATCGGGAAAAATTGGAATTATTTGCAATATGGAAAGAATATGTACATAAATGAAAAGGGAGTCCCCCCGAGTTTTCTCGCCCTATATATATTGCAAAAATATCCAATTAATTATTGTGGAACCTGTAGCACCTTTCTATGAAGCAGAATTAACATTACAGAACGGTTTGAATGCTACCACCTCAGTTTCTCTACAATGCATTGGATTTCAAAGAGGTGAATTACTGTGGATGGTACTGTTGTATGGCTAACAAATCGTCTGGGAAACAATGCAGAATTAAATTAAGAAGGTTGTATGTTTTCTGTTACATGGTGGAGGTGCCCTCTAGTACACAGTAAAATGTTTTGTGGACTGCAGCTCCTTGAGGAATTAATTCAGTATGGGTCTTGTAGTGGTCTGAAAGTGGATGATGAAAAAGAATGTATAATGGTATTCAGAGCACCTCGCGGTGAAGCGGACATGCTACCTCAAAATGCTTGATTGATTCATGCCCAGTTCCCCCAAGAAGCGGTACATTGAAAAAATTGATTTACTTTGTGGATGATACTAGCAAATACTATCCGCTGGGGGAAGTAAGCAGAAATTTGGTGGTCGTATGTTTGTTACATGGTAGAGGTGCTTTCTAGTACACAATGAAATGCTTGGTGTACCGCTGCTCCTTGAAGAATTAATTCCATATGGGTCTAGCCGTGGTCTTAACTGTGAACACGAAGAACTATCTAAAGTGGCCTATCTGTCTGAACTGCAATACACAAGCTGCGAGCCAATGCTATACCTTTCTCAGGTAACGAGCTCTTGTGCGGCGATTCGATTGGATGCGAAATGGTGGGGAACGCGTGTCCGGTCGTCTTAACCAAGTAATGGTTCCCCTCTGTTAACAATGAAATGTTTGATGGATCGCAGCTCCCTGAGAGACAAGTTTCAAAGGGGTTAGTCGCGGTCTTCAATCCTGGCCAAGGTGCAGTCACCATCTATAAGAGATACCTGCTTTACTGAAGGGTAGCAAGAGTTCCCTTGCCCGCATGTTGCTCCGTGGGGGTATATCAGTATAAAGGTAGAAGAAGCCATGATCGGAGCTTCGGTGGATGAGATTGGCGGAGAAGACATGTTCTTGTCTATCTGGTAGATCAGGGGGGTGGCAGCTGATCCGGAGAAAGCAAGCGGACTCCCGATGTTCCGTCGACTCCCAATGTACACTTGAAACATGCACATTTGGGT
>NW_026962749.1:17500-30494 GCF_032445375.1 Bacillus rossius redtenbacheri
AGTCTTTCCTTCCATCTCTAATTAATTTTCCTAGGGAGTAGGCGAGGCCAAACTTCCAAGGCTTTCACTGGCGAATATATCGCGCTCTTAGAAACTCGCATGGTACTTGGCGAGTGGATTTCAAATTATATGATCGGTGCCCACATTCGGGCGCGGCCCACTGCGGGAGCAGACCGTTGGCCCGTGGGCTCGCTGTGAACTAATTTGCCCACTGGTCCGAAAAGTATTCATTTCTAAACACCTTTGGCCAGGGCTGAAGACCGCGACTAACCCCTTTGAAACTTGTCTCTCAGGGAGCTGCGATCCATCAAACATTTCATTGTTAACAGAGGGGAACCATTACTTGGTTAAGACGATAGGACACGCGTTCCCCACCATTTCGCATCCAATCGAATTGCCGCACAAGAGCTCGTTACCTGAGAAAGGTATAGCATTGGCTCGCAGCTAGTGTATTGCAGTTCAGACAGATAGGCCACTTTAGATAGTTCTTAGTGTTCACAGTTATCACCAAGACTAGACCCATATGGATTTAATTCTTCAAGGAGCAGCGGTCCACCAATAAGAGAGATGAAGACATGTTTTCGGATGGCCACAACGCCCCCTCGCCACCCAAATGTGCATGTTTTAAGTGTACATTGGGAGTCGACGGAACATCGGGAGTCCGCTTGCTTTCTCCGGATCAGCTGCCACCCCCCTGATCTACCAGATAGACAAGAACATGTCTTCTCCACCAATCTCATCCACCGAAGCTCCGATCATGGCTTCTTCTACCTTTATACTGATATACCCCCACGGAGCAACATGCGGGCAAGGGAACTCTTGCTACCCTTCAGTAAAGCAGGTATCTCTTATAGATGGTGACTGCACCTTGGCCAGGATTGAAGACCGCGACTAACCCCTTTGAAACTTGTCTCTCAGGGAGCTGCGATCCATCAAACATTTCATTGTTAACAGAGGGGAACCATTACTTGGTTAAGACGATAGGACACGCGTTCCCCACCATTTCGCATCCAATCGAATTGCCGCACAAGAGCTCGTTACCTAAGAAAGGTATAGCATTGGCTCGCAGCTAGTGTATTGCAGTTCAGACAGATAGGCCACTTTAGATAGTTCTTAGTGTTCACAGTTATCACCAAGACTAGACCCATATGGAATTAATTCTTCAAGGAGCAGCGGTCCACCAATAAGAGAGATGAAGACATGTTTTCGGATGGCCACAACGCCCCCTCGCCACCCAAATGTGCATGTTTCAAGTGTACATTGGGAGTCGACGGAACATCGGGAGTCCGCTTGCTTTCTCCGGATCAGCTGCCACCCCCCTGATCTACCAGATAGACAAGAACATGTCTTCTCCGCCAATCTCATCCACCGAAGCTCCGATCATGGCTTCTTCTACCTTTATACTGATATACCCCCACGGAGCAACATGCGGGCAAGGGAACTCTTGCTACCCTTCAGTAAAGCAGGTATCTCTTATAGATGGTGACTGCACCTTGGCCAGGATTGAAGACCGCGACTAACCCCTTTGAAACTTGTCTCTCAGGGAGCTGCGATCCATCAAACATTTCATTGTTAACAGAGGGGAACCATTACTTGGTTAAGACGACCGGACACGCGTTCCCCACCATTTCGCATCCAATCGAATCGCCGCACAAGAGCTCGTTACCTGAGAAAGGTATAGCATTGGCTCGCAGCTTGTGTATTGCAGTTCAGACAGATAGGCCACTTTAGATAGTTCTTCGTGTTCACAGTTAAGACCACGGCTAGACCCATATGGAATTAATTCTTCAAGGAGCAGCGGTACACCAAGCATTTCATTGTGTACTAGAAAGCACCTCTACCATGTAACAAACATACGACCACCAAATTTCTGCTTACTTCCCCCAGCGGATAGTATTTGCTAGTATCATCCACAAAGTAAATCAATTTTTTCAATGTACCGCTTCTTGGGGGAACTGGGCATGAATCAATCAAGCATTTTGAGGTAGCATGTCCGCTTCACCGCGAGGTGCTCTGAATACCATTATACATTCTTTTTCATCATCCACTTTCAGACCACTACAAGACCCATACTGAATTAATTCCTCAAGGAGCTGCAGTCCACAAAACATTTTACTGTGTACTAGAGGGCACCTCCACCATGTAACAGAAAACATACAACCTTCTTAATTTAATTCTGCATTGTTTCCCAGACGATTTGTTAGCCATACAACAGTACCATCCACAGTAATTCACCTCTTTGAAATCCAATGCATTGTAGAGAAACTGAGGTGGTAGCATTCAAACCGTTCTGTAATGTTAATTCTGCTTCATAGAAAGGTGCTACAGGTTCCACAATAATTAATTGGATATTTTTGCAATATATATAGGGCGAGAAAACTCGGGGGGACTCCCTTTTCATTTATGTACATATTCTTTCCATATTGCAAATAATTCCAATTTTTCCCGATTGCATGTCCCCCTAATATACCCAAAATGGGCCTATCGATGGGTTCACAAAGGTACCCAAAATATGAGATTTTGACTGAAAGAGGCTGGCTAACTTCCGGGAACATGATCATAGGAAATAGGTCAAAATCCCGAATCGCAGTTGTTTACGAACAACCACGAACGGAGACTTAAAATAACCTATAAGGCTGGAATTCATGGGGCCTGTATAACAGGCATTTACACAGACTCTCGGGAGGGAGGGCTCTGTGGCCGGCGAGAATTTTCTGGCTCCCCGCCCGAAACTTTTCAGAGTCCCTAATGCCTGCTTGAATGTGAATAAGCAGAGCCCGGTAGCTGATATTTTGCCGGGGTGTGGAGGCCCCGGTCGCCGCCAAATTCCTCTGGTCACAGCTTGTGTTAATACACATGTTAATTTTACATGCAAACCACCAATGACAATTTTCCTCGGCCGCGGAGGCCTCGGTCGCCGCCAGAATTTTCTGGTTCCCGCTCAATATATTGCAGAGTCCTGCAGGCCTGCTTCTGTAGGAATATGCAGAGCCCGGTAGCTGATATTTTGCCGGGGTGAGGAGGCCTCGGTCGCCGCCAAATTCCTCTCATCCCAGCTTGTGTTAATACACATGTTAATTTTACATGCAAAACCACCAATTACCATTTCCTCGGCCGCGGAGGCCTCGGTCGCCGGGAGATTTTCCTGGCTCCCCGCTCAATATACTGCACAGTCCCGCAGGCCTGTCTCCAGTGGAATACACACAGTCCGAGAGCCGAAAATTTGCCGGGGTGTGGAGGCCTCGGTCGCCAACAGATTGCCATAGGCTCTGGCTGCAATATTTACCGTGTATTTTTTCCCTCCAGAGACACCACTACACCCTATATAACCCAAAATGGGCCTTGACGCGTGTACACGCGGAGCCCGAGCGCCGAGAGTTCTCCCGGCCGCGGAGGCCTCGGTCGCCGGGAGAATTTCAACGGCCCCTGCTCGAAATTTTTCTAAGTCCAGAATGCCTGCTTCTCCCAGCCTGTGTTAATACACATGTTAATTTAACATGTAAAATCACCAAGGACCATTTCCTCGGCCGCGGAGGCCTCGGTCACCGCCAGAATTTTCTGGCTGCCCGCTCCCCATGGGTAGACGCGCTGCCCAAGCGCCGAGAGTTCTCCCGGCCGCGGAGGCCTCGGTCGCCGGGAGAATTTCTCCGGCCCCTGCTCGAAATTTTTCAAAGTCCAGAATGCCTGCTTCTCCCAGCATGTGTTAATACACATGTTAATTTAACATGTAATATTACCAATGACCTTTTCCTCGGCCGCGGAGGCCTCGGTCGCCGCCAGAATTTTCTGGCTGCCCGCTCCCCATGGGTAGACGCGGAGCCCGAGCGCCGAGAGTTCTCCCGGCCGCGGAGGCCTCGGTCGCCGGGAGAATTTCTCCGGCCCCTGCTCGAAATTTTTCAAAGTCCAGAATGCCTAGTTCTCCCAGCCTGTGTTAATACACATGTTAATTTAACATGTAAAATTACCAAGGATTATTATCCCGGCCGCAGAGGCCTCGGTCGCCGCCAGAAATTTCTGGCTCCCCGCTCAATGTATTGCAGAGTCCCGCAGGCTTGCTTCTCCAAGCCTGTGTTAATACACATGTTAATTTAACATGTAAAATTACAGAGGATTATTTCCCCGGCCGCGGAGGCCTCGGTCGCCGCCAGAATTTTCTGGCTGCCCGCTCAATGTATTGCAGAGTCCCGCAGGCTTGCTTCTCCAAGCCTGTGTTAATACACATGTTAATTTAACATGCAAAATCACCAATGACAAATTCCTCGGCCGCGGAGGCCTCGATCGCCGGGAAAATGTTCTGGCTCCCTGCTCGAATTTTTTTTCTAAGTCCCGATTCGCTATTACAGGCTGGCGCACGGAGTCCGAGGGGCGTAAATATGCCGGGTAGTGGTGCCTTCCGTCGCCGAGACATTTTACAATTGCCTGGGAGCAGTATTTAACATGTTAATTTTTTCCCCTCGTGACACCACTACCCCCTATATAACGCAAAATGGGCCTTGCCAAGGGGGCGCGCAACGCCCGAGCGCGGGCGTTTTTCCCGGCCGCCGAGACCTCCATCGCCGGGAGAATGTCTTCAGCTATTTGCTAGATTTCCCGATTCGCCCCGCACGACAAACAACCACGAACGAGGTGGTTTTCGAGAGTTCTCCCGGCCGCGGAGGCCTCGGTCGCAGGGAGAATTTCCCTGGCCCCTGCTCGAAATTTTTCTAAGTCCAGAATGCCTGCATCTCCCAGCCTGTGTTAAAACACATGTTAATTTAACATGTAAAATTACCAATGACCATTTCCTCGGCCGCAGAGGCCTCGGTCGCAGCCAGAATTTTCTGGCTCCCTGCTCAATATATTGCAGAGTCCCGCATGCTTGCTTCTCCAAGCCTGTGTTAATACACATGTTAATTTAACATGTAAAATTACCGAGGATTATTTCCCCGGCCGCGGAGGCCTCGGTCGCCGCCAGAAATTTCTGGCTCCCCGCTCAATATATTGCAGCGACCCGCAGGCTTGCTTCTCCCAGCCTGTGTTAATACACATGTTAATTTAACATGTAAAATCACCAAGGACCATTTCCTCGGCCGCGGAGGCCTCGGTCGCCGCCAGAATTTTCTGGCTGCCCGCTCCCCATGTGTAGACGCGGAGCCCGAGCGCCGAGAGTTCTCCCGGCCGCGGAGGCCTCGTAGCCGGGAGAATTTCTCGGGCCCCTGCTCGAAATTTTTCTAAGTCCAGAATGCCTGCTTCTCCCAGCCTGTGTTAATACACATGTTAATTTAACATGTAATTTTACCAATGACCTTTTCCTCGGCCGCGGAGGCCTCGGTCGCCGCCAGAATTTTCTGGCTCCCGGCTCAATATATTACAGAGTCCCGCAGGCCTGTCTCCAGTGGAATACACACAGTCCGAGAGCCGAAAATTTGCCGGGGTGTGGAGGCCTCGGTCGCCAACAGATTGCCATAGGCTCTGGCTGCAATATTTACCGTGTATTTTTTCCCTCCAGAGACACCACTACCCCCTATAAAACCCAAAATAGGCCTTGCGGTGGGTACACGCAGAGCCCGAGCGCCGAAGTTCTCCCGGCCGCGGAGGCCTCGGTCGCCGGGAGAATTTCTCCGGCCCCTGCTCGAAATTTTTCAAAGTCCAGAATGCCTGCTTCTCCCAGCCTGTGTTAATACACATGTTAATTTAACATGTTAAATTATCGAGGATTATTTCCCCGGCCGTGGAGGCCTCGGTCGCCGCCAGAATTTTCTGGCTCCCCGCTCAATATATTGCAGAGTCCCGCAGGCTTGCTTCTCCCAGCCTGTGTTAATACACATGTTAATTTAACATGTAAAATCACCGAGGACCATTTCCTCGGCCGCGGAGGCCTCGGTCGCCGCCAGAATTTTCTGGCTCACCTCTCAATGTATTGCAGAGTCCCGCAGGCTTGGTTCTCCAAGCCTGTGTTAATACACATGTTAATTTAACATGTAAAATTACCGAGGATTATTTCCCCGGCCGCGGAGGCCTCGGTCGCCGCCAGAATTTTCTGGCTCCCCGCTCAATGTATTGCAGAGTCCCGCAGGCTTGGTTCTCCAAGCCTGTGTTAATACACATGTTAATTTAACATGTAAAATTACCGAGGATTATTTCCCCGGCCACGGAGGCCTCGGTCGCCGACAGAATTGTCTGGCTCCCTGCTCGAATTTTTTCTAAGTCCCGATTCGCTATTACAGGCTGGCGCACGGAGTCAGAGGGGCGGGAATTCGCCGGGTAGTGGTGCCTTCCGTCGCCGAGACATTTTTCTATTGCCTGGAAGCTGTATTTAACATGTTAATTTTTTCCCCCTCGGGACACCACTACCCCCTATATAACCCAACATGGGCCTTGCCGCGGGTACACGCGGAGCCCGAGCGCCGAGTGTTCTCCCGGCCGCGGAGGCCTCGGTCGCCGGGAGAATTTCTCCGGCCCCTGCTCGAAATTTTTCAAAGTCCAGAATGCCTGCTTCTCCCAGCCTGTGTTAATACACATGTTAATTTAACATGTTAAATTACCGAGGATTATTTCCCCGGCCGTGGAGGCCTCGGTCGCCGCCAGAATTTTCTGGCTCCCCGCTCAATATATTGCAGAGTCCCGCAGGCTTGCTTTTCCCAGCCTGTGTTAATACACATGTTAATTTAACATGTAAAATTACCAATGACCATTTCCTCGGCCGCAGAGGCCTCGGTCGCCGCCAGAATTTTCTGGCTCCCCGCTCAATGTATTGCAGAGTCCCGCAGGCATGCTTCTCCAAGCCTGTGTTAATACACATGTTAATTTAACATGTTAAATTACCGAGGATTATTTCCCCGGCCGTGGAGGCCTCGGTCGCCGCCAGAATTTTCTGGCTCCCCGCTCAATATATTGCAGAGTCCCGCAGGCTTGCTTTTCCCAGCCTGTGTTAATACACATGTTAATTTAACATGTAAAATCACCAAGGACCATTTCCTCGGCCGCGGAGGCCTCGGTCGCCGCCAGAATTTTCTGGCTTCCCGCTCCCCATGGGTAGACGCGGAGCCCGAGCGCCGAGAGTTCTCCCGGCCGCGGAGGCCTCGGTCGCCGGGAGAATTTCTCCGGCCCCTGCTCGAAATTTTTCAAAGTCTAGAATGCCTAGTTCTCCCAGCCTGTGTTAATACACATGTTAATTTAACATGTAAAATTACCAAGGATTATTATCCCGGCCGCAGAGGCCTCGGTCGCCGCCAGAAATTTCTGGCTCCCCGCTCAATGTATTGCAGCGTCCCGCAGGCTTGCTTCTCCAAGCCTGTGTTAATACACATGTTAATTTAACATGTAAAATTACAGAGGATTATTTCCCCGGCCGCGGAGGCCTCGGTCGCCGCCAGAATTTTCTGGCTGCCCGCTCAATGTATTGCAGAGTCCCGCAGGCTTGCTTCTCCAAGCCTGTGTTAATACACATGTTAATTTAACATGCAAAATCACCAATGACAAATTCCTCGGCCGCGGAGGCCTCGATCGCCGGGAAAATGTTCTGGCTCCCTGCTCGAATTTTTTTTCTAAGTCCCGATTCGCTATTACAGGCTGGCGCACGGAGTCCGAGGGGCGTAAATATGCCGGGTAGTGGTGCCTTCCGTCGCCGAGACATTTTACAATTGCCTGGGAGCAGTATTTAACATGTTAATTTTTTCCCCTCGGGACACCACTACCCCCTATATAACCCAAAATGGGCCTTGCCAAGGGGGCGCGCAACGCCCGAGCGCGGGCGTTTTTCCCGGCCGCCGAGGCCTCCATCGCCGGGAGAATGTCTTCAGCTATTTGCTAGATTTCCCGATTCGCCCCGCACGGCAAACAACCACGAACGAGGTGGTTTTCGAGAGTTCTCCCGGCCGCGGAGGCCTCGGTCGCCGGGAGAATTTCTCGGGCCCCTGCTCGAAATTTTTCTAAGTCCAGAATGCCTGCATCTCCCAGCCTGTGTTAAAACACATGTTAATTTAACATGTAAAATTACCAATGACCATTTCCTCGGCCGCAGAGGCCTCGGTCGCAGCCAGAATTTTCTGGCTCCCTGCTCAATATATTGCAGAGTCCCGCATGCTTGCTTCTCCCAGCCTGTGTTAATACACATGGTTATTTAACATGTAAAATTACCGAGGATTATTTCCCTGGCCGCAGAGGCCGCGGTCGCCGCCAGAATTTTCTGGCTCCCCGCTCAATGTATTGCAGAGTCCCGCAGGCTTGCTTCTCCAAGCCTGTGTTAATACACATGTTAATTTAACATGTAAAATTACCGAGGATTATTTCCCCGGCCGCGGAGGCCTCGGTCGCCGCCAGAATTTTCTGGCTCCCCGCTCAATATATTGCAGCGACCCGCAGGCTTGCTTCTCCCAGCCTGTGTTAATACACATGTTAATTTAACATGTAAAATTACCGAGGATTATTTCCCCGGCCGCGGAGGCTTCGGTCGCCGCCAGAATTTTCTGGCTCCCGGCTCAATATATTACAGAGTCCCGCAGGCCTGTCTCCAGTGGAATACACACAGTCCGAGAGCCGAAAATTTGCCGGGGTGTGGAGGCCTCGGTCGCCAACAGATTGCCATAGGCTCTGGCTGCAATATTTACCGTGTATTTTTTCCCTCCAGAGACACCACTACCCCCTATATAACCCAAAATGGGCCTTGCGGCGTGTACACGCGGAGCCCGAGCGCCGAAGTTCTCCCGGCCGCGGAGGCCTCGGTCGCCGGGAGAATTTCTCCGGCCCCTGCTCGAAATTTTTCAAAGTCCAGAATGCCTGCTTCTCCCAGCCTGTGTTAATACACATGTTAATTTAACATGTAAAATTACCGAGGATTATTTCCCCGGCCGCGGAGGCCTCGGTCGCCGCCAGAATTTTCTGGCTCCCCGCTCAATGTATTGCAGAGTCCCGCAGGCTTGCTTCTCCCAGCCTGTGTTAATACACATGTTAATTTAACATGTAAAATCATTGAGGACCATTTCCTCGGCCGCGGAGGCCTCGGTCGCCGCCAGAATTTTCTGGCTCCCCGCTCAATGTATTGCAGAGTCCCGCAGGCTTGCTTCTCCCAGCCTGTGTTAATACACATGTTAATTTAACATGTAAAATCAACAAGGACCATTTCCTCGGCCGCGGAGGCCTCGGTCGCCGCCAGAATTTTCTGGCTGCCCGCTCCCCATTGGTAGACGCGGAGCCCGAGCGCCGAGAGTTCTCCCGGCCGCGGAGGCCTCGGTCGCCGGGAGAATTTCTCCGGCCCCTGCTCGAAATTTTTCAAAGTCCAGAATGCCTGCTTCTCCCAGCATGTGTTAATACACATGTTAATTTAACATGTAATATTACCAATGACCTTTTCCTCGTCCGCGGAGGCCTCGGTCGCCGCCAGAATTTTCTGGCTGCCCGCTCCCCATGGGTAGACGCGCTGCCCGAGCGCCGAGATTTCTCCCGGCCGCGGAGGCCTCTGTCGCCGGGAGAATTTCTCTGGCCCCTGCTCGAAATTTTTCAAAGTCCAGAATGCCTAGTTCTCCCAGCCTGTGTTAATACACATGTTAATTTAACATGTAAAATTACCAAGGATTATTATCCCGGCCGCAGAGGCCTCGGTCGCCGCCAGAAATTTCTGGCTCCCCGCTCAATGTATTGCAGAGACCCGCAGGCTTGCTTCTCCAAGCCTGTGTTAATACACATGTTAATTTAACATGTAAAATTACCGAGGATTATTTCCCCGGCCGCGGAGGCCTCGATCGCCGCCAGAAATTTCTGGCTCCCCGCTCAATATATTGCAGCGACCCGCAGGCTTGCTTCTCCCAGCCTGTGTTAATACACATGTTAATTTAACATGTAAAATCACCAAGGACCATTTCCTCGGCCGCGGAGGCCTCGGTCGCCGCCAGAATTTTCTGGCTGCCCGCTCCCCATGTGTAGACGCGGAGCCCGAGCGCCGAGAGTTCTCCCGGCCGCGGAGGCCTCGGTCGCCGCCAGAATTTTCTGGCTCCCCGCTCAATGTATTGCAGAGTCCCGCAGGCTTGCTTCTCCAAGCCTGTGTTAATACACATGTTAATTTAACATGCAAAATCACCAATGACAATTTCCTCGGCCGCGGAGGCCTCCATCGCCGGGAGAATTTTCTGGCTCTCTGCTCGAATTTTTTCTAAGTCCCGATTCGCTATTACAGGCTGGCGCACGGAGTCCGAGGGGCGGAAATATGCCGGGTAGTGGTGCCTTCCGTCGCCGAGACATTTTACAATTGCCTGGGAGCAGTATTTAACATGTTAATTTTTTCCCCCTCGGGACACCACTACCCCCTATATAACCCAAAATGGGCCATGCAATGGGTGCCCACAACGCCCGAGCGCGGGCATTTTTCCCGGGCGCCGAGGCCTCGATCGCCGGGAGAATGTCTCCAGCTATTTGCATGATGTCCCGATTCGCCCCACAAGGCGAACAACCACGAACGAGGTGGTTTTCGTTCGTGGTTGTTTTCGTTCGTGGTTGTTTACTGTTCGTGGTTGTTTTCATTCGTGGTTGTTGTGCGTTCGTGGTTGTTGTCGTTCGGGGTTGTTTTCCGTTCGTGGTTGTTGTCGTTCGTGGTTGTTGTCGTTCGTGGTTGTTGTCGTTCGTGGTTGTTTTCCGTTCGTGGTTGTTTTACGTTCGTGGTTGTTTTCGAGGCAATTGGTACTTTGAAAATTTCAATCGGTTAGCTAGAAAAAATTCTCCCGGCGGTGATTGCCTTGATCGCCGGGAGAATTTTCTGGCTCCCCGATAAAATTTTTTCCAAGTCCCGATTCGCTCTTACTAGCTGGCGCACGGAGTCCGAGGGGCGGGAATTCGCCGGGTAGTGGTGTGTTCCGTCGCCGAGACATTTTCCTATTGCCTGGAAGCAGTATTTAACATGTTAATTTTTTCCCCCTCGGGACACCACTACCCCCTATATAACACAAAATGGGCCTTGCCGCGGGTACACCCGGAGCCCGAGCGCCGAGAGTTCTCCCGGCCGCAGAGGCCTCGGTCGCCGGGAGATTTTCTCCGGCCCCTGCTCGAAATTTTCCAAAGTCCAGAATGCCTGCTTCTCCCAGCCTGTGTTAATACACATGTTAATTTAACATGTAAAATCACCAAGGACCATTTCCTCGGCCGCGGAGGCCTCGGTCGCCGCCAGAATTTTCTGGCTGCCCGCTCCCCAAGGGTAGACGCGGAGCCCGAGCGCCGAGAGTTCTCCCGGCCGCGGAGGCCTCGGTCGCCGGGAGAATTTCTCCGGCCCCTGCTCGAAATTTTTCAAAGTCCAGAATGCCTGCTTCTCCCAGCATGTGTTAATACACATGTTAATTTAACATGTAATATTACCAATGACCTTTTCCTCGGCCGCGGAGGCCTCGGTCGCCGCCAGAATTTTCTGGCTGCCCGCTCCCCATGGGTAGACGCGGAGCCCGAGCGCCGAGAGTTCTCCCGGCCGCGGAGGCCTCGGTCGCCGGGAGAATTTCTCCGGCCCCTGCTCGAAATTTTTCAAAGTCCAGAATGCCTAGTTCTCCCAGCCTGTGTTAATACACATGTTAATTTAACATGTAAAATTACCAAGGATTATTATCCCGGCCGCAGAGGCCTCGGTCGCCGCCAGAAATTTCTGGCTCCCCGCTCAATGTATTGCAGAGTCCCGCAGGCTTGCTTCTCCAAGCCTGTGTTAATACACATGTTAATTTAACATGTAAAATTACAGAGGATTATTTCCCCGGCCGCGGAGGCCACGGTCGCCGCCAGAATTTTCTGGCTGCCCGCTCAATGTATTGCAGAGTCCCGCAGGCTTGCTTCTCCAAGCCTGTGTTAATACACATGTTAATTTAACATGCAAAATCACCAATGACAAATTCCTCGGCCGCGGAGGCCTCGATCGCCGGGAAAATGTTCTGGCTCCCTGCTCGAATTTTTTTTCTAAGTCCCGATTCGCTATTACAGGCTGGCGCACGGAGTCCGAGGGGCGTAAATATGCCGGGTAGTGGTGCCTTCCGTCGCCGAGACATTTTACAATTGCCTGGGAGCAGTATTTAACATGTTAATTTTTTCCCCTCGGGACACCACTACCCCCTATATAACCCAAAATGGGCCTTGCCAAGGGGGCGCGCAACGCCCGAGCGCGGGCGTTTTTCCCGGCCGCCGAGGCCTCCATCGCCGGGAGAATGTCTTCAGCTATTTGCTAGATTTCCCGATTCGCCCCGCACGGCAAACAACCACGAACGAGGTGGTTTTCGAGAGTTCTCCCGGCCGCAGAGGCCTCGGTCGCCGGGAGAATTTCTCGGGCCCCTGCTCGAAATTTTTCTAAGTCCAGAATGCCTGCATCTCCCAGCCTGTGTTAAAACACATGTTAATTTAACATGTAAAATTACCAATGACCATTTCCTCGGCCGCAGAGGCCTCGGTCGCAGCCAGAATTTTCTGGCTCCCTGCTCAATATATTGCAGAGTCCCGCATGCTTGCTTCTCCCAGCCTGTGTTAATACACATGGTTATTTAACATGTAAAATTACCGAGGATTATTTCCCTGGCCGCAGAGGCCGCGGTCGCCGCCAGAATTTTCTGGCTCCCCGCTCAATGTATTGCAGAGTCCCGCAGGCTTGCTTCTCCAAGCCTGTGTTAATACACATGTTAATTTAACATGTAAAATTACCGAGGATTATTTCCCCGGCCGCGGAGGCCTCGGTCGCCGCCAGAATTTTCTGGCTCCCCGCTCAATATATTGCAGCGACCCGCAGGCTTGCTTCTCCCAGCCTGTGTTAATACACATGTTAATTTAACATGTAAAATTACCGAGGATTATTTCCCCGGCCGCGGAGGCCTCGGTCGCCGCCAGAATTTTCTGGCTCCCGGCTCAATATATTACAGAGTCCCGCAGGCCTGTCTCCAGTGGAATACACACAGTCCGAGAGCCGAAAATTTGCCGGCGTGTGGAGGCCTCGGTCGCCAACAGATTGCCATAGGCTCTGGCTGCAATATTTACCGTGTATTTTTTCCCTCCAGAGACACCACTA